>NC_092092.1:64257498-64557498 GCF_045679555.1 Salvelinus alpinus
GACCAACATCTCTGTGATGTAACAACACTCCCCAGGTAGCAGGCAGAGTGTGGTGGAATTTAACCTGAGATTCATTCCTATCATGGGGTGTTCTAGATTTATTTTAAAACATTGCACAGTTTGGTGTTAGCAATAAACTGACCACATTAATCATTTGGTTAGCACTAAATGCATGCAGCTCTGACATGAAGCAATGGCAATAGGCAATTAGGGAGGAACTTTAATTATGTATTCATGGAACAGAAGGTGCAGCATACGGGGTGCATAACAAAAACCGCAGAAGTTATTTTGTGGACTTTGCAAAACTACTACTACTTAAATAAAGTTATCCAACTTTAGCCATTAGTTGTGAAAATGTAAAATGACACCTTAAGTTGTCTAGGACCAGGATTCAAACAAACCGCTATGCACTACTTTTAAAGGCAGTTACTTTGACGGTCGTAAAAATCGCGTTCGCAGTAAATGCTGCAGGTTGATTGTCTTGAGTCTCGCCCTGGAGGCAGAACTGAGCGGTTTCACCTAGATGAGCCAGCTGCAAAGTCAAAATTGCATAAATCGTAAAAATTCATAAAAAGAATAATGTGTTTTTTTTGTCTTCATTTTAAGGTTAGGGTTAGCAGTGTAGTTACAGTCAGGGTAAGGTTTAAAATCAGATTTTATGACTTTGTGGCTGTGCCAGGTAGTGATCACTGCAGAGCTGCCTCCAGTTCAAGATTCATTCCAATAAATGCCAGCTCAAATATACATTGCCTTTGAAAGTCAAGTTCAGTGTGATGTGGGTGCATTGTGGTTTATTTGAATGCCAGCCTAAGACTAATGTATACTGATGAGCACAGCATTCATGGAACATAGTATATAATCGTAAAAGAGGTCCCACTGGGCACAGACGTCAGTTCAACATCTAGTTTTGATTTACATTTGGTTGAGTTGTCAACTAACATGAAATCAATGTGAAATAAACCAAAACATTTCTTTGGATTTAGGTAAAACGTTTGGTGAAAGAAATACAAATTTCCCTTACGTTCATTACTTTTTTCAATCCAATCAGTTATCCACATTGACTCAACGTTATCGCATTGAATTTTGGGGTTAAAATGATTTGGAGACAACAGTGATTCAACCAGTTTTTGCCCAGTGGGGTACCACCTCTGTCCAATAAGTCTCTCCAAGTGAGTCAGGAGCCATGCTAAGACACTAGACATATTGGACTGGGAGAGACCAGGAAGAGAGACCAAGAAGTTAATGAGTGTTTAGAAGTTAATGAGTCAAATCTGGTGGTCAGGAAGCAAATAGGTATATGCATCACATCACTATTTTCCTGTAAAGCCAGGTGTAATATATGTAAACCTTCAGAGAGCATTTGCCCCAGCTCCTCGCTGAACCATGGACCATACAGGAGCTCTCACATTTAGTTGTTGTTCTCAGCACAGGAGGAGCACACCTACTGTATACAAAGTGGTGTTTCTGTGGAGCAAAACAAAGCAAAGGGAAATGGAGGACAGCCAAGTGGACAAAAATACCCCTCTCAGTCATTAGACTACACTGTAGCCGAACTATACTGAACAAAAATATGAACACAACATGTAAAGTGTCGGTCCCACGTTTCATGAGCTAAATTAAAAGACCCCAGAAATGTTCCATATGCACAAAAAGCTTATTTCGCTCAAATGTTGTGCACAAATGTGCGTCACAACCGTGCCAGCCCAGGACCTCCACATCCGGCTTCTTCACTTGCGGGATCATCTGAGATCAGCCACCCGGACAGACGATGAAAGTATTTCTCTCTGTAATAAAGCCCATTTTTGGGGGAAAAACCATTCTGATTGGCTGGAACCATGGCTGTGCCCCTGCCAAGTCATGTGAACTCCATAGATTAGGGCCTAATGAATTTAATTTCAACTGACTGATTTCCTTAAATGAAGCGTAACTCAGTAAAATCATTGAAATTGTTGCGTGTTGCGTTAATATTTTTGTTCAGTATACTTTCAAGTTATTCCATTACCCAATATATAAGACAGATCAGTGTAGGCCGAATCGACGTGCTATCTGACGTAAGAACTGGGAAAGGCTGGATGCTAATGTCATCAGGGGACTGATGCTAGCCTGTGAGGCATGATGTTGGACTGGGTGAATTACTGCAGGGGGACCTATTGCGGCCATACTTTCACAGGTCATTAACTCTGTACAATGTTTTCCCATGTCATGTTGCTGATCTTCACATCATGAAATGCATTTGTCCTTGACAACTATTTTCCCCCCTTGCTTTGCTTTAGTACAGATCATGAAATAATTTCCTGTTGTGAGCTAGTTTGAGTCCACGTTGAGTGAAAGAGCTGACAAGGTAAAAACCTGTCGTTCAGCCCATGAACAAGGCAGTTAACCCACTGTTCCTAGGCTGTCATTGTAAATAAGAATTTGTTCTTAACTGACTTGCCTAGTTAAATAAAGGTAAAATAAAAATAAAATAAAAACCGGATGGTGATGTCTGTTCAACCTTACATTTCACATTCAAATACTGGAAATACTGGGTGGACTTCTGAATTACACAGTGGTCTCACACAGAGCTCCATTTTGTACTCCTACAGCATTGAACCATCCAGCTCATTGTCCACTACAGAGCCAAAGACAGGAGGAGGAGGAGACCTTAAGTTGGCCAGTGGCGACTCATCATTCAGGGCAGGTGGGGCCTGTTTAGCAAAATAACATATGACTTTGGAAAGTATTCAGACCCCATGACTCTTTTCACATTTTGTTACGATACAGCCTTATTCTAAAAAGGATTAAATAAAAACAAAGTTCTTATCAGTCTACACACAATACCCCACAATGACAAAGCGAAAACAGGTTTTGAGACAAGTTTGCAAATGTATTAAAAATTAAAAACAGAAATACCTTATTTACATAAGTATTCAGACCCTTCACTATGAGACTCGAAATTGAGCTCAGGTGCATCCTGTTTCGATTGATCGTCCTTGATATGTTTCTACAACTTGATTGGAGTCCACCTGTGGTCAATTCAATTGATTGGACAAGATTTGGAAAGGCACACACCTGTCTATATAAGGTTGACGGTGTATGACAGAGAAAATATCAAGCCACGAGGTCAAAGGAATTGTCCGTAGAGCTCCGAGACTGAATTGTGTCGAATCACAAACCTGGGGAAGGGTACCAAAACATTTCTGGAGCATTGAAGGTCCCCAAGAACACAGTGTCCTTCATCATTCTTAAATGGAAGAAGTTTGGAACCACCAAGACTCTTCCTAAAGCTGGCCGCCCGGCCAATCTGAGAAATCGGAGGAGAAGGGCCTTGATCAGGGAGGTGACCAAGAACCCGATGGTCACTCTGACAGAGCTCCAGAGTACCTCTGAAAACCATCTCTGCAGCATTCCACCAATCAGGCCTTTATGGTAGAGTGGCCAGATGGAAGCCACTCCTCAGTAAAAGGCACATGACAGCCCGTTTGGAGTTTGCCAGACCATGACTCTCAGACCATGAGAAACAAGATTCTCTGTTCTGATGAAACTAAGATTGAACTCTTTGGCCTGAATGCCAAGTGTCACGTCTGGAGGAAACCTGGTAACATCCCTACAGTGAAGCATGGTGGTGGCAGCATAATGCTGTGGGGATGTTTTTCAGTAGATGAGAATGGGAGACTAGTCAGGATTGAGGGAAAGATGAACGGGTCAAAGTACAGAGAGATCCTTAATGAAAACCTGCTCCAGAGTGCTCAGGACCTCAATATGGAGCGAAGGTTGACCTTCCAACAGGACAACGGCGCTAAGCATCAATCCAAGATAACGCAGGAGTGGCTTTGGGACAAGTCTCTGAATGTCCTTGAGTGGCCCAGCCAGAGACTTGAACCCAATCTAACATCTCTGGAGAGACCTGAAAATAGCTGTGCAGCATCGCTCCCCATCCAACCTGACAGAGCTTGAGAGGATCTGTGGAGATGAATGGGAGAAACTCCCCAAATACAGGTGTGCCAAGCTTGTAGTGCCATACCCAAGAAGACTTGAGGCTGTAATCACAGCCACAGGTGCTTCAACAAAGTACTGAGTAAACGGTCTGAAGACTTAAATAACTTTGATTTCCCCATTTTTTTAAATAAATTTGCAGACATTTCTAAAAACCTGTTTTTGCTTTGTCATTAAGGGGTATTGTGTAGAGATTGCTGAGGCTTTTTATTTATTTATTCCGTTTTAGAGTAAGGCTGTAACTTAACAAAATGTGAAAAAAGTCAAGAGGTCTGAATACTTTCCGAAGGCACTGTATATATAATTGTTTGAAATTATTTTGTTTGTTCAGTTTCGCATGTTATTTTGGCATTAATACGTGTCACATATCAGTTTGCAAACAATGTAAAAAAATATTGAGTTAATAAAGCCGCATACAAACATGGTCTCTTTTTTGCTTTCTTGAGTAAAGCAGCTCCAAAATGAAGGTGTTTCAGCCTAGCTCAGTGCTTTCTGTGGTGTTGAGGCAGCCAGTGGAAAATACGGAGCGTAGGGGCTGGTAATATTCTCGATGTGGAGTGATTGGCTCAGTATTCTGCCACTCATGGGGACACTACTTCACCACAAAATCTACGTTGAGAGCAAATAAGCCCTTTGGGTGCTGCCATACATTTACATTAGAAGTGCCCATCCAAGAAGGCTCAAGGTCATCGGCCACAGATAAAATGACGTCAAATCACGTTATATCTACCGTAGCTTTGAATGGACTGATCATGTCAACATGCTACTTTCAAAATCTTAGCTAGAAAGCTAGCAGTCATCATCATGAATCAAGTCGACAATCTACTGGCAAATCCTTTTCAATCCTTGTCATATGAAGAGAAATTATGATAGAAAAAATGTATCGGTGCTCATCAGCCGATGGGCATAAACATTACACAACAAGTTGGAAATTGCATAATCAACAATGAGTGGTTTGGAAGGAATCAGTGGCTAACTGCAAGCATTGCAAAGCAATCAGTAGCCTGCTATTCAGTGGAGTAGGTGTGTGGTCCAAGTCTTGGTTTAAGGGTCTCTTTTCCAGGCTTAAAAGGATTAACATTCAACATTGGCAATACTGTCAATCCAGCATGACTTCTGCCGCATCCAAACCACTGGAAACCCGGAACTGGGAAATCTCAGACTGAAGTAAGTTCAAGACAACTGGGAACTCTGAAAAAAATTGCTCCGACTGGGAAAATACATTTTGAACGGTCATCCAAATCGTAAGTCAGGGACTCAGGCCTCTTTCTAGAACTCCAACCTGAAGATCATTGACGTCATGTAATATGCCAAGGAGATACTGTATGTATACTGTAGCTAAGAAAGTAATACTAAGTGTATGTTGTGTAGTAAGCTATTGGTAGCCCATGTGCCTCACCCTAATAATTTGGTCCCTTTCCCCCTAATAATTTAGCCTATTGTTCGTGGTGCACATGTAGCCTATTGCATGTTTTAGAGAAACATCATCATCTAATATTGTAAGAGCTTTCATTGTCTGCTTATATGCCGCTTTTATTTATCCTACGGTTCTGACTTGGTGTAGAGGGAGAATACTGTAAGAATGGCCCATGTTCTGAATTCGAACACTGTACATTTCAAAAGTTCTGAACAAATAGTTATACTGACTATGTCCATCCTAGCTCGCTCATTAATGTCTTAATCAAAATTACCGATAGCCTCTTATCTGCTCGTCGTCCCCTTATGCCAGAGTTTGTACATCTCAATTGTCAGTAGAAACCACATTTGTTTAAGCAAGTCAGCTATATCAGCTATGTTTTTTTAAAGGCAGTAAATGAGGCTGAATGAATTGTTTTGTTGCCAGACAAGGCTCCGCTGATAGCCAGGTGTAGTGGTGGTCAGGATTCACTCCATGGTGCTGAAAAGAAAGCTCTGCTGTTGGGACAGCTTTATGTAGGCCCAAACAGTTTGTGGACATCGTTTGTCACAGTTATAGTGCAATTAATGTATTGCTTAGTGTTGTGTTGTGTTTTGTAGTGGCTTGCTGGCATGCAACTAAAAATATATATTTTTGTTTGCCCCACCAAGATTTACATGCTAAAATCTACACTGGAGTTTGCAGTATCAATAACGGACAGTTCTTCATCCATCAGCCACATCAGTATAAGTTAATATCACAGCGTAGACTGCTGCTGCACGGTCACCACCACGTCCACTTCAATTAACACAGCCCCAACATGGACTGATGGCTAGACTGATGGCTGGCTGCCTTAGGCTGAAGTAGAGAGAGACACATTTCACTCTGACGCACATCTCATCTGTCTCTGTGTCTGTCTGACGCAGCAGGTCCACCCTGGGAGGCAAAAATTACCAGGATAGGCTACTTACCTCATACAAGTCATACCCTTGGGGGAGAGACTGGCCAATGGATGACCCTCAGGGCCTGGGGTATCCACCCTGAGAGCAAAGGAAGTAACATCTTTAGGGACTTAGTCAGACAGATCAACCCTTACTCTTACAGATACTGTGGCTTAGAGCTGGGTATGGGGCTGGGGCACATAAACTGGGGCTGGGGCACAGTGACTGGGGCTTAGGCTGGGGCACAGTGACTGAGGTGGGGTATGGGGCTGGGTATGGGCTGGGGCTGGATATGGGGCTGGGGCACAGAGACTGGGGCTGGGAGGGGTATGGGGCTGGGTATAGGGCTGGGGCTGGGGCACAGAGACTGGGGCTGGGAGGGGTATGGGGCTGGGTATAGGGCTGGGGCTGGGGCACAGAGACTGGGGCTGGGAGGGGTATGGGGCTGGGTATAGGGCTGGGGCTGGGGCACAGAGACTGGGGCTGGGAGGGGTATGGGGCTGGGTATAGGGCTGGGGCTGGGGCACAGAGACTGGGGCGGGGTAGGGGGCTGGATATGGGGCTGGGGAACAGAGACTGGGGCTGGGAGGGGTATGGGGCTGGGTATAGGGCTGGGGCACAGAGACTGGGGCTGGGAGGGGTATGGGGCTGGGTATAGGGCTGGGGCACAGAGACTGGTGCGGGGTAGGGGGCTGGATATGGGGCTGGGGACAGAGACTGGGGCTGGGAGGGGTATGGGGCTGGGTATAGGGCTGGGGCTGGGGAACAGAGACTGGGGCGGGGTAGGGGGCTGGATATGGGGCTGGGGAACAGAGACTGGGGCTGGGAGGGGTATGGGGCTGGGTGTAGGGCTGGGGCACAGAGACTGGGTATGGGGCTGGGTATAGGGCTGGGGAACAGAGACTGGTGCAGGGTAGGGGGCTGGATATGGGGCTGGGGGACAGAGACTGGGGCTGGGAGGGGTATGGGGCTGGGTATAGGGCTGGGGCTGGGAGGGTAGTTATTTCAGAGATCACACTGTTCTGTTCAATTCTGGTCATGTAGTTTGTCCTAGTCTCTTGCCTCTCAACATACATTACCACATCTCAGAGAGGAAAAAGACAGATTTCACTGAGGATTTAATTCTTCAAGGGCTGGAAGCCTTTTTTGGGAGCGAAAGTTCTGCATCAGCTGGATGGGAAAGTTTCTCACCAACAGACAGACAGAGCCAGGTGTCATGGAAACACAGGATGTATGGTATTTCCACAGAGTCCATGTTCTGCACACACATCCATAGGCTGTGAATAAGGAAATAACATGCAGATCCAATCAACAATCAATCATCACAAGTTACACGTATTTCATGAATGGTCTAGGCTTGTTTCAAACGACCGAGCAGTGGACAGGATGTGCATAAATCAGCACAATCTCCAGTTTGTTCTGGCATGAATATATATTTTCATCAGATATCAGAACGATTTACCCTGTTAGATATGCTCAATCATCTTTTCATTTAGATCAGCTTTGCATTCTGTTCAGAAGCGTGTTCATTGTCAGACGTCATTCAACTAAGTGTTGGATGCTGCATGTGCTTTCATTAAAACAGAGATGCAGGATGAAATACAGTATAACTGACAGCAGATGAGATCAAATTAATTGTGTGTGGGTGTAGAATCCGATGCCTGCCCACACATCCAAACAGAACTGTTTAAAAATGATGTTTATTTTTTAAGTGGCAGATTTTCCATGAGCGTATATAGCGCATTTTAACAGCAAACAATGAATTCATCCACCAGGTCACTCCCTTTATCTCTTTGTACTGATGGCCAGTACTGGTTCTTGAAATGAGTAATGAGCCTGGTTATTAACTATGGGACATCAGACCTGAGCACACGCTGCTGATGAATGGGTTGTTCAATGCTTTTGGAACAACCTCTTATCTCAGATTGGTATTCAAGTGTTCTGAATAAATGTAAAAGGTGTGACAATGAGCCTCCGTTGCTTATCATGCATGTTTCTGCCTTGCTAATTGAATGTTTGATTCTGTAATTTCATTGTCTGATTTTCTTTAAATCCTGTCTCTTTTTTTGTTTGAGGTGTGGCTGCCCAGGGGAAGGTGCATTGAAGTTGCCATGGGGGAAGATGCAGGGAAGTTGCCATGGGGGAAGGTGCAGGGAGGTTGTCATGGGGGAAGGTGCAGGGAAGTTGCCATGGGGGAAGGTGCAGGGAGGTTGTCATGGGGGAAGGTGCAGGGAAGTTGCCATGGGGAAGGTGCAGGGAAGTTGCCATGGGGGAAGGTGCAGGGAGGTTGTCATGGGGGAAGGTACAGGGAAGTTGTCATGGGGGAAGGTGCAGGGAAGTTGCCATGGGGGAAGGTGCAGGGATGTTGCCATGGGGGAAGGTGCAGGGAGGTTGTCATGGGGGAAGGTGCAGGGAGGTTGTCATGGGGGAAAATGCAGGGAAGTTGCCATGGAGGAAGGTGCAGGGAGGTTGTCGTGGGGGAAGGGGCAGGGAGGTTGTCATGGGGGAAGGTGCAGGGAAGTTGCCATTGGGGAAAGTGCAGGGAGGTTGTCATGGGGGAAGGTGCAGGGAGGTTGTCATGGGGGAAGGTGCAGGGAGGTTGTCATGGGGGAAGGTGCAGGGAGTTGTCATGGGGGAAGGTACAGGGAAGTTGTCATGGAGGAAGGTGCAGGGAGGTTGTCATGGGGGAAGGTGCAGGGAGGTTGTCATGGGGGAAGGTGCAGGGAGGTTGTCATGGGGGAAGGTGCAGGGAGGTTGTCGTGGGGGAAGATGCAGGGAAGTTGTCATGGAGGAAGGTGCAGGGAGGTTGTCATGGGGGAAGGTGCAGGGAGGTTGTCATGGGGGAAGGTGCAGGGAGGTTGTCATGGGGGAAGGTGCAGGGAGTTGTCATGTGGGAAGGTGCAGGGAAGTTGTCATGGAGGAAGGTGCAGGGAGGTTGTCATGGGGGAAGGTGCAGGGAGTTGTCATGGGGGAAGGTGCAGGGAAGTTGTCATGGAGGAAGATGCAGGGAAGTTGTCATGGAGGAAGGTGCAGGGAGGTTGTCATGGGGGAAGGTGCAGGGAAGTTGCCATGGGGGAAGGTGCAGGGATGTTGTCATGGAGGAAGATGCAGGGAAGTTGTCATGGAGGAAGGTGCAGGGAAGTTGTCATGGGGGGACGTGCAGGGAAGTTGTCATGGAGGAAGATGCAGGGAAGTTGTCATGGAGGAAGGTGCAGGGAAGTTGTCATGGGGGAAGGTGCAGGGATGTTGCCATGGGGGAAGGTGCAGGGAAGTTGCCATGGGGGAAGGTGCAGGGAGGTTGTCATGTGGGAAGGTGCAGGGAAGTTGCCATGGGGGAAGTTGCAAGGAAGTTGCCATGGGGGAAGGTGCAGGGAATTTGCCATGGGGGAAGGTGCAGGGAATTTGCCATGGGGGAAGGTGCAGGGAAATTGTCATGGGGAAGGTGCAGGGAAGTTGTCATGGGGAACGTGCAGGGAAGTTGCCATGGGGGAAGGTGCAGGGAAGTTGCCATGGGGGAAGGTGCAGGGTGGTTGTCATGGGGGAAGGTGCAGGGATGCTGCCATGTGGAAAGGTTCAGGGATGTTGCCATGGGGGAAGGTGCAGGGAATTTGCCATGGGGGAAGGTGCAGGGATGTTGCCATGGGGGAAGGTGCAGGGAATTTGCCATGGGGGAAGGTGCAGGGATGTTGCCATGGAGGAAGGTGCAGGGAGGTTGTCATGGGGGAAGGTGCAGGGATGTTGCCATGGGGGAAGGTGCAGGGAAGTTGCCATGGGGGAAGGTGCAGGGATGTTGCTATGTGGGAAGGTGCAGGGAGGTTGTCATGGGGGAAGGTGCAGGGAGGTTGTCATGGGGGAAGGTGCAGGGATGTTGCCATGTGGGAAGGTGCAGGGAGGTTGCCGTGCAGGAAGGTGAAGGACAGTGACTGTCATACTAAATTGAGAGAATATTTTTGATTTACCTTGATTTGAAGTTGAATTAATGTTTAGGTAGTGCTTCACTCGACCGTGCACTAGAACCTGTGTTTGTTTGTGTGTATATCTCATTGTGTTCTCCTGTGTGCTCCATGTCCTTTGACCAGGCTTATGACAGAAGTCTGAGGTTTTGACTAAAATAAAATGTGTAAACTTACAACCTGTTGTTGACTTCTTTATTTTGCCACTCAACCTGAATGTTGTATGTTCATTGTTAACTTACAGACGTAGAAGAAACCAGACCCGGTCTCAGAGACAGCTAACTCTGGAGATCCCTTCTATCTCCACTGAGTTAGTTAAATCTGCTTTTAGTTTGTCTGCACCTTACTTGTGGATAATCTCCAAGGCTCTCTAAAATTGGATGAATTGGTGCCTCCAGGCAATTCAAAAGGCTGATTGATGACCGTTATACTGAAAAAATGTTTTGTTTTCTATGATTGTGTTTTGCTTTTTGTGTATTGATGTGTGTTGTGTATTAATGTTTATGCAGGGCTCATATGTGAAAGAGACCTTGGTCTCAGTATGACTTCGCGTCACAAATAAAGGATCAATGAAATGTGTTAGGCAGTGAGTGAGTGAGAGAGAGAGAGAGAGAGAGAGAGAGAGAGAGAGAGAGAGAGAGAGAGAGAGAGAGAGAGAGGGAGAGAGAGAGAGAGAGAGAGAGAGAGGGAGAGAGAGAGAGAGAGAGAGAGAATAATGAATGCAGAATTAGGCCGATACCAGCTAATTATCAAAATCCAGAAAAGAGACTTAAATTCTACAACCACCTAAAAGGAAGTGATTCCCAAACTTTCCATAACAAAGCCATCACCTACAGAGAGATGAACCTGGAGAAGAGTCCTCTAAGCAAGCTGGTCCTGGGGCTCTGTTCATAAACACAAACATACCCCACAGAGCCCCAGGACAGCAACACAATTAGACCCAACCAAATCATGAGAAAACAAAAAGATAATTAATTAACAAAAAACAGAGCAAACTAAAATACTATTTACCTGACCACTGTGACTGACCCCAAGTGAAGGAAAGCTTTGACTATTTACAGACTCAGTTAGCATAGCCTTGCTTTTGAGAAAGGTGGCCGTGGGCAGACCTGGCTCTCAAGAGAAGACAGGTTATGTGCACGCTGCCCACAAAATGAGGTGGAAACTGAGCTGCACTTCCTAACCTCCTGCCTAATGTATGACCATATTAAAGACACATATTTCCCTCAGATTACACAGACCCACAAATCATTCAAAAACGAATCCAATTTCTATAAACTCCCATATTTCCCTTTTGTACTTTAACTATTTGCACATCGTTACAACACTATATATACCGTAGATGTAATATGACATTTGAAATATCTCTATCTTGAAACTTGTGAGTGCAATATTTACTGTTCAATTTTTATTGTTTATTTCACTTCTGTTTATCAATTTCACTTGCTTTGGCAATGTAAACATGTGTTTCCCATGCCAATAAAGCCCCTTGAATTGAACTGAGAGCGAGAGAGAGAGATTGAGAGATTTTTTTATTTTTTTTAAGAGACCTTGCAAGTGAAGCTAGTGAGCTAGCGAAACAGAGCACCACCCTCTCCTGCTGTTGTGAGACCATAGACATGTTGTTTTGTGAGCCGGCTGACAACAGGGACCGCCCAGGGTCAGCTGTAAACCTCCACAGAGACAGGGAAAGGTCAGGCCCCACCCCTCTGGGTCCACCTAGTTTTCTTCCGAAGTGTATGGTGTTGCCAGTCTCTAATGTCCTCATCATGGCATGGAGCATGGAGCGGTCCACACATCAACACACACATGCACACACAACTACACCTGAATCGTATGTTTTAACTGTTTGTGCTCTTGCGCTACGTACAGTATGTGTCTGAATCTAGAAATGTATTCTTATAGGTTTTGGGGTAGAAACACAGTATTGTGTTTGTATTGGGGGAATATCCTTACCTTGTAAACAGTTCAAAGGGCTAGTTTGATTTTAGCTATTAATAAATACAAGAATAACCTGATAAGGATTATTCTGAGGATGCAGAATTGAATCCAGAGTATTCTGCTGTCTAATAATCCTTATATGGCAGCTTTATGGCAGGGGAAAGGTTTCCCAGCACGATATTCCAACATGGAATGCTCTCGGTTGGATAAATATCCTGTTTCTCTTTACCATTGGGTAACATTAATTATTTTGGGTAAAATGTTATATCTTTAGCCATGCTCAGAAGAGCAGAATTGGTTTAGAGTTAGTTTTTTTTGTATCTGAATAGTTTTTTTTGCAGAACATTTTGCTCACTTATATACTAATCATGTGTGATATTTCACTAAGGAAAAAATACTTCCCAATAGCTTGTTTTAAGGTGATGTGTTGACAAACTTCCATATCAGAACGTTTGTTACCTCATAATTCAGCACTTTTTTTTAGACAGTTTGCACAAGGACCTTCCAGCCTATTGAATCCTCCAAGGTGAGTTCAGGCTGAAGAGAGATGAAGGCAGTGTAACACTAAAGTCCCCAGCCTCTTCAGAGCAGATTACATCCCTTCATGATCCTATTTTACAGCTCAGGTAAGATCTACTCAATAGCATCACCAACCCCAAAAGCCTTTACAGACAAAGGTCTCCATAGAAACCACAACACAATAATACTGCTGGTTAAAGCTTCATTAAAAACGCCTTAAAGCATTTTACTTTCTATTTTTTAAGCATGATTGTGTGATGAAAGCAAGAAAAAAAAACAGGTCAAAAGCATTATCTATACAGAGTTTTACTTTCCCTTTTACATTGTCACTGTTGTTTATCGACCTTTCTTTAACAGTCTTTGCGGTCGGACGGTCAGTGTTAAAAGTATTTCTGTAATCAGTTGGGTGAGTTGTGCTTGAGGGGGTTTCACCACAGAGATCGATGGGGTTTCATTCTATTTGAAGCTCTGAGGACTCCAGTGCTGTTCAGAGATGACGCAGGGCTGGAATGTTGCCCCCGGGTAATCAATACCATGACCTATTACTAATATAAATTTGAAGGGTGTTTGGGGGTAAGTATCCTTGCAGTGTACAATGTTATCGTAGATGTTAGCTAATCAAATTGATTTCTTCAACATCAGGGGAAATAAAAGCTCCCCACACGTCATGTACAACAATAGAATACCATGTTCACCACAAACAGGGGTTCATGTTTTTGAATGCTTTCTAGAAACATTTGTTTAAGGTTCACCCATTGTTATAGCCCAACATTGATTGTTTTTGCCAAGTATTACCCATCGTTGGCCTCCTGTATGAGAGGAAATCTCTCTGGATTTGTAATTGAAATAGGATGGTCCTAAATACTGTAGCTGTGTACCCTGGGTCATGTACAGTACAGTACAGTACACTGACTGAAGACTGGAGGTCTTGTGCATTTTGAATGATGCATGTTCGTCCTCTCTTACTCTACACTTTGAGAGTATATGGTGGAGTAGAAGTTGATACAAGCACGCCAGACATCAGGGCTCATAAAGGACTGTATCAGCCTCTCCTGGTGCACTCCAGACATCAGGGCTCATAAAGGACTATATCAGCCTCTCCTGGTGCACTCCAGACATCAAGGCTCATAAAGGACTGTATCAACCTCTCCTGGTGCACTCCAGACATCAGGGCTCATAAAGGACTGTGTCAGCCTCTCCTGGTGCACTCCAGACATCAGGGCTCATAAAGGACTGTATCAGCCTCTCCTGGTGCACTCCAGACATCAGGGCTCATACAGGATTGTATCAGCCTCTCTTGGTGCACTCCAGACATGTCCTCAGGGCTCATAAAGGACTGTATCAGCCTCTCCTGGTGCACTCCAGACATCAGGGCTCATAAAGGACTGTATCAGCCTCTCCTGGTGGACTCCAGACATGTCCTCAAGGCTCAATGAGGACTGTATCAGCCTTTCCTGGTGCACTCCAGACATGTCCTTAAGGCTCATAAAGGACTGTATCAACCTCTCCTGGTGCACTCCAGACATGTCCTCAAGGCTCATAAAGGACTGTGTCAGCCTCTCCTAGTGCACTCCAGACATCAGGGCTCATAAAGGACTGTATCAACCTCTCCTGGTGCACTCCAGACATGTCCTCAAGGCTCATAAAGGACTGTGTCAGCCTCTCTTGGTGCACTCCAGACATGTCCTCAGGGCTCATAAAGGACTGTATCAGCCTCTCCTGGTGCACTCCAGACATGTCCTCAAGGCTCATAAAGGACTGTATCAGCCTCTCCTGGTTCACCCCAGACATCAGGGCTCATAAAGGACTGTATCAACCTCTCCTGGTGCACTCCAGACATGTCCTCAAGGCTCATAAAGAACTGTATCAGCCTCTCTTGGTGCACTCCAGACATGTCCTCAGGGCTCATAAAGGACTGTATCAGCCTCTCCTGGTGCACTCCACAATACCAAGGGCTCACAAAGGACTGAGCTGAATGAACTGACATATTTTACAGCTTTTAACGATGCAGCCTGAGGTTTGACTCCAATGGGCTCTCCTGCAGCCTGCTCCCCACTGGCTATTCTTGTTGTAAATCATCACAGACATTACACAAGTTGTGTATAGTTAATAACCTTTTGTCAATAGGGGAAGCTGTTAGCACTTTTTTTTTTGACATTGCCAAATTAAACTGCCTAGTACTCAATTCTTGCTCGTACAATATGCATATTATTGTTATTATTGGATAGAAAACACTCTCTAGTTTCTATAACCGTTGGAATTATGTCTCTGAGTGGAACAGAACTCATTCTACAGCACTTTTCCTGACAGGGAGTGAGATTTCAGAAATCTTGGCCTCTGGTCCCAGGTCAGTTTTAATGTCCCTGTGAATGCTATGAGGATACAAACACTGCCTACGCCTTCCTCTAGATGTCAGTAAGTGGTGACAATCTGAATGGAGTCGATTGCGCAATCAGGGCCTGTATAAAACACCAAAGACCGGAAGGAGCTTTCTTTCTGCGCTCGACGCACGATGGACGTCGGACTGGCCTCTTTCCAAGCCTTGGTTTAGCCAGTAATATATCGCCGGTCATGTTTTTACTCGTTATAGGTGTTAAAAACATCATAAGGTAGTTAATTTAAACCGTTTTATAGCAATTTATATCCGTTTAGTGCGATTTTGAGGCATTTATTTGTGACGTCCTTCCATGAGCTGGGCACTTTTCCTGTACATACCGAACGTTAGTGGCCATTTCGACGGGACAAGAGGACATCTTTCGACCAAAAGACGATTAGACCGGAGAAAGGATACATTGCCCAAGATTCTGATGGAAGAACAGCTCATAGTAAGAACTATTTTTGATGATAAATCGCTGTTCTGTTGAAAAATGTTAAACGCATATATCGCCATTTTGTTTTGTGTAGCTTCGCTTTGGCGGACCCGGTATTGCACAGTAAGGATAATTTTAGAAATGTAATTCAGCGATTGCATTAAGAACTAATTTGTCTTTCGATTCCTGTCAACCCTGTATTTTTTTGTCAAGTTTATGATTAGTTATCGATTAGACTAGATCACTCTCAAAGATGGCGCCCGACATTTTCAGGCCAGTTTTGCTACTATTCTCATTGTATAACCACGTTTTTTTGTGGCTAAATATGCACATTTTCGAACAAACTCTATATGTATGTTGTAATATGATGTTACAGGAGTGTCATCGGAAGAATTCTGAGAAGGTTAGTGAAAAAATTAATATATTTTGGTGATGATAACGTTATCGCTCCCTTTGCCTTGAATTCATGCTGGGGTAACGTTTGCACATGTGGTATGCTAATATAACGATTTATTGTGTTTTCGCTGTAAAACGCTTAGAAAATCTGAAATATTGTCTGAATTCACAAGATCTGTGTCTTTCCATTGCTATGCTTTGTCTATTTTTATGAAATGTTTTATGATGAGTAAATTGGTAATACACGTTGCTCTCTGTAGTAATTCTAGTCGCTTTGGGGAGATTTGTGATGGTGGCTGCAATGGCAAACTATGATTTATACCTGAAATATGCACATTTTTCTAACAAAACCTATGCTATACAATAAATATGTTATCAGACTGTCATCTGATGAGGTTTTTTCTTGGTTAGTGGCTATTTATTTCTTTATTTGGTCGAATTGGTGATAGCTAGTGATGGAGTGGAAAAATAGTGGAGTAAAAAAAATGGTGTCTTTTGCTAACGTGGTTAGCTAATAGATTTACATATTGTGTCTTCCCTGTAAAACATTTTAAAAATCAGAAACGGTGGCTAGATTCACAAGAAGTGTATCTTTCATCTGGTGTCTTGGACTTGTGATTTAATGATATTTAGATGCTACAATTTACTTGTGACGCTATGCTAGCTATGCTAGTCAGTGGGGGGGGGGGGGGGGGGGGGGGGTGCTCCCGGATCCGGGTTTCTGAGGCAGTAAAATTAATAAAACAAACAACAACATGTTTTTATGATATAGTAGATAGTGAATTCTATTTGGCTGACTTTCTCAAGTGCTTAAAGGTCCAGTGCAGCTGTTTTATCTCAATATCAAATCAGTTCTGGGTAACAGTTAAGTAACTTACTGTGATTGTTTTCAATTAAAATGGTCAAAAATTCACCAGGCAGACCAAAACTCCATCCCACCAAAGTAGGTTGAAATTTCAGGCAGTTGTCACGTTCCTGACCTTATTTCCTTTCCTTTGTTTATTTCCTTTCCTCCTTTCCTTTGTCTTTGTTTAGTATGGTCAGGGTGTGAGTTGGGGTGGGCAGTCTATGTTATTTGTTTCTATGTTTAGGGTTGTTAACTAGCCTGATATGGTTCTCAATCAGGGGCAGGTGTTTTACGTTTCCTCTGATTGAGAACCATATTTAGGTAGGCTGTTCACATTGTTTGTTTGTGGGTGATTGTTCCTGTGTCAGTGTTTGTGCCACACGGGACTGTTTTCGTTCGTTCGTTTTGTTCATGTCATTCGTGTGTTCCTTCCTGTTCGTGCGTTCATGTTATATGTTCACAAGTTCAGGTCTGTTAACGTCGTTTATTGTTTTGTAGTTTGTTAAGAGTTTTTCCGTCTTCGTCTTTCTTTAATAAAACAAACATGTATTCAACCCACGCTGCGTTTTGGTCCGATCCATGCTCCTCCTCAGACGAGGAGGAAAACGACCGTTACAGCAGTCTTTTCAAGCATTCAAACATTCCAACATAGTGTGAAAATGTATATAAAACAAAGGAAAATCACATTTTGGACTGCATTGGGCCTTTAATAATGTTGTAGCATAAGGTTAATGACAGTGAACCCCAGTGTAATGTATATTAACTTGGTTTTACCACTCGTGATGCATGTGCAACCCATTTGTGCAACCCTCAGGAGTCACACACACACACACACACACACACACACACACACACACACACACACACACACACACACACACACACAAACACACACATACAAAAGCATGCGCACACATACACTAGGTCAAACTCCTAGGAAGCAAATTAGCAGCTAGCCAGTCCGTGTGCGTTTCCCACAGCCACAGCTGTCCTACTGTGAGTAGAGGACTTTGCCTCTTGCCCCGGAGGACCACTTGCTGTGTGTGTTGTGGCAGGCAGGAAAAACCAAAGGTGCCTTCTCCCATATGCTCCCTGTCACCATTAGTCACTGACCTGAAATCGGCTCATTTGCATCCGTTGAAGCAGACCAGCAGACCAGATATTATTTATTTGAGAATGTCCACAGCCATAATGTACCTCGTTCATTATCTCAATACATAGGAGAATAGTTTGAGAATGTTAAATCTGTATTTAATGTACTGATACTAATTGAATTAGGCAGATTGAGTAGCCCCTGAATGGTCTGATAGGGGGGATTTGGTATAAAAAGTTGAACTAGGTAGGAAATCGCACTGTGGTTTAATTAAATCTTTGTTGAGGTTCCGGAAGCTAAATCCATCTGACATTTTGAGCTGGTACAATTGATTACCTTTCAGTGAAAATAATCAGACATTAGTGTGTGTGTTGATCTAGCACAAGCTCCACACCCCAGCTCCAGAACCCAGATCCACCCCCCAGTTCCCAGCACAACCCCCCAGCTTCAGCCCCATCCACCCAGCATCCCCTCTCCCCCGTATGGCTCAGCGGAAAAGGTCTGACTATATGACAGTCTTGCTGCTTCTGCAGGACCCTGATATCACCAGCTCCTTGGGCAAGGGAATGAATCATACTCTAATTACTGAGCTTTGCCAAATACCAGGGCTAGTTTCCCCCAGCCAAAGCCAATGGATGCCTTGTTCACGTCAAGATAATGCCCAGGGCAGTGGGTGTCAGGTATACGTGATTGAAAGGCATATTTCCAAAAGGGTGAAGTTAATAGACCTGTTGCTTTCTCCAGATTAATTACAGCCTCAGATAATCTTATCTTTCAGTTTAACATCAGTTTCTACCCCCTCCAATCTTTTTGTTCTCTGAGTCAAGCTCTCGTAGTCATGGCAACAACTCAAACCGTCACCGGTGAAAACAGTATGATGGAAAACCCTAATTTCTCAAATTCAGGGTTATCTCAGAGTGTGTTGTGTCACGTAGAGCCGATAAACATGTACTTTTATCAAGTCAATGGGAGAGCAGAAAGAAAATACTAAAATAAACAAACGAATCTTGTAACCTGGTTCAGGAGAATTTCCTTGACAATAACCATTGAGGTGATTCATAGGCCCCTGATTGGTTGTGCTTTTAGGACGCTTTTATTTCTACTCTATATAAATGTGATGTACTAAAATGCCCATGAGGCGAAGGGGTTAGTCATAATGCATGCACACAAACTACACTTTCATAATGTAACTTAGTCTCCCTTGGCCTCCTGCTGAAACGCTACAACATATTCCCATCGTGTTTCATTCAGGGGGAGTAGGCCCATCGTGTTTCATTCAGGAGGTGAAGGCCCATCGTGTTTCATTCAGGAGGTGAAGGCCCATCGTGTTTCATTCAGGGGGAGTAGGCCCATCGTGTTTCATTCAGGGGGTGAAGGCCCATCGTGTTTCATTCAGGAGGTGAAGGCCCACCGTGTTTCATTCAGGAAGTGAAGGCCCATCGTGTTTCATTCAGGTGGTGAAGGCCCATCGTGTTTCATTCAGGAGGTGAAGGCCCAGCGTGTTTCATTCAGGGGTAGTAGGCCCATCGTGTTTCATTCAGGGGGTGAAGGCCCATCGTGTTTCATTCAGGGGGAGTAGGCCCATCGTGTTTCATTCAGGAGGTGAAGGCCCACCGTGTTTCATTCAGGAGGTGAAGGCCCATCGTGTTTCATTCAGGGGGAGTAGGCCCACCGTGTTTCATTCAGGAGGTGAAGGCCCATCGTGTTTCATTCAGGGGGAGTAGGCCCATCGTGTTTCATTCCGGGAGAGTAGGCCCACCGTGTTTCATTCAGGGGGTGAAGACCCATCGTGTTTCATTCAGGGGGAGTAGGCCCATCGTGTTTCATTCAGGGGGAGTAGGCCCACCGTGTTTCATTTAGGGGGAGTAGGCCCACCGTGTTTCATTCAGGGGGAGTAGGCCCATCGTGTTTCATTCAGGGGGAGTAGGCCCATCGTGTTTCATTCAGGAGGTGAAGGCCCATCGTGTTTCATTCAGGAGGTGAAGGCCCATCGTGTTTCATTCAGGGGGAGTAGGCCCATCGTGTTTCATTCCGGGGGAGTAGGCCCATCGTGTTTCATTCAGGGGGAGTAGGCCCATCGTGTTTCATTCAGGAGGTGAAGGCCCACCGTGTTTCATTCAGGAGGTGAAGGCCCACCGTGTTTCATTCAGGAGGTGAAGGCCCATCGTGTTTCATTCAGGGGGAGTAGGCCCACCGTGTTTCATTCAGGAGGTGAAGGCCCATCGTGTTTCATTCAGGGGGAGTAGGCCCATCGTGTTTCATTCCGGGAGAGTAGGCCCACCGTGTTTCATTCAGGGGGTGAAGACCCATCGTGTTTCATTCAGGGGGAGTAGGCCCATCGTGTTTCATTCAGGGGGAGTAGGCCCACCGTGTTTCATTTAGGGGGAGTAGGCCCACCGTGTTTCATTCAGGGGGAGTAGGCCCATCGTGTTTCATTCAGGGGGAGTAGGCCCATCGTGTTTCATTCAGGAGGTGAAGGCCCATCGTGTTTCATTCAGGAGGTGAAGGCCCATCGTGTTTCATTCAGGGGGAGTAGGCCCATCGTGTTTCATTCCGGGGGAGTAGGCCCATCGTGTTTCATTCAGGGGGAGTAGGCCCATCGTGTTTCATTCAGGAGGTGAAGGCCCATCGTGTTTCATTCAGGAGGTGAAGGCCCACCGTGTTTCATTCAGGAGGTGAAGGCCCACCGTGTTTCATTCAGGAGGTGAAGGCCCATCGTGTTTCATTCAGGGGGAGTAGGCCCACCGTGTTTCATTCAGGAGGTAAAGGCCCATCGTGTTTCATTCAGGGGGAGTAGGCCCATCGTGTTTCCTTCCGGGAGAGTAGGCCCACCGTGTTTCATTCAGGGGGTGAAGACCCATCGTGTTTCATTCAGGGGGAGTAGGCCCATCGTGTTTCATTCAGGGGGAGTAGGCCCACCGTGTTTCATTTAGGGGGAGTAGGCCCACCGTGTTTCATTCAGGGGGAGTAGGCCCATCGTGTTTCATTCAGGGGGAGTAGGCCCATCGTGTTTCATTCAGGAGGTGAAGGCCCACCGTGTTTCATTCAGGAGGTGAAGGCCCGCCGTGTTTCATTCAGGAGGTGAAGGCCCATCGTGTTTCATTCAGGGGGAGTAGGCCCACCGTGTTTCATTCAGGAGGTGAAGGCCCATCGTGTTTCATTCAGGGGGAGTAGGCCCACCGTGTTTCATTCAGGAGGTGAAGGCCCATCGTGTTTCATTCAGGGGGAGTAGGCCCACCGTGTTTCATTCAGGAGGTGAAGGCCCATCGTGTTTCATTCCGGGAGAGTAGGCCCATCGTGTTTCATTCAGGGGGAGTAGGCCCATCGTGTTTCATTCAGGGGGGGTAGGCCCATCGTGTTTCATTCACGGGGGGTAGGCCCATCGTGTTTCATTCACGGGGGGTAGGCCCATCGTGTTTCATTCACGGGGAGTAGGCCAATTGTGTTTCATTCAGGGGGAGTAGGCCCACCGTGTTTCATTCAGGAGGTGAAGGCCCATCGTGTTTCATTCAGGGGGAGTAGGCCCATCGTGTTTCATTCAGGGGGAGTAGGCCCACCGTGTTTCATTTAGGGGGTTTAGGCCCACCGTGTTTCATTCAGGGGGAGTAGGCCCATCGTGTTTCATTCAGGGGGAGTAGGCCCATCGTGTTTCATTCAGGAGGTGAAGGCCCATCGTGTTTCATTCAGGAGGTGAAGGCCCACCGTGTTTCATTCAGGAGGTGAAGGCCCACCGTGTTTCATTCAGGAGGTGAAGGCCCATCGTGTTTCATTCAGGGGGAGTAGGCCCACCGTGTTTCATTCAGGGGGAGTAGGCCCATCGTGTTTCATTCAGGGGGAGTAGGCCCATCGTGTTTCATTCAGGAGGTGAAGGCCCACCGTGTTTCATTCAGGAGGTGAAGGCCCACCGTGTTTCATTCAGGAGGTGAAGGCCCATCGTGTTTCATTCAGGGGGAGTAGGCCAATTGTGTTTCATTCAGGGGGAGTAGGCCCACCGTGTTTCATTCAGGAGGTGAAGGCCCACCGTGTTTCATTCAGGGGGAGTAGGCCCATCGTGTTTCATTCAGGGGGAGTAGGCCCACCGAGTTTCATTTAGGGGGAGTAGGCCCACCGTGTTTCATTCAGGGGGAGTAGGCCCATCGTGTTTCATTCAGGGGGAGTAGGCCCATCGTGTTTCATTCAGGAGGTGAAGGCCCACCGTGTTTCATTCAGGAGGTGAAGGCCCACCGTGTTTCATTCAGGAGGTGAAGGCCCATCGTGTTTCATTCACGGGGAGTAGGCCCACCGTGTTTCATTCAGGAGGTGAAGGCCCACCGTGTTTCATTCAGGAGGTGAAGGCCCATCGTGTTTCATTCAGGGGGAGGAGGCCCATCGTGTTTCATTCCGGGAGAGTAGGCCCATCGTGTTTCATTCAGGGGGAGTAGGCCCATCGTGTTTCATTCAGGGGGGGTAGGCCCATCGTGTTTCATTCACGGGGGGTAGGCCCATCGTGTTTTATTCACGGGGGGTAGGCCCATCGTGTTTCATTCACGGGGAGTAGACCAATTGTGTTTCATTCAGGGGGAGTAGGCCCACCGTGTTTCATTCAGGAGGTGAAGTTCCCCCGTGTTTCATTCAGGGGGAGTAGGCCCACCGTGTTTCATTCCGGGGGAGTAGGCCCATCGTGTTTCATTCACGGGGAGTAGGCCCATTGTGTTTCATTCAGGGGGAGTAGGCCCACCGTGTTTCATTCAGGAGGTGAAGGCCCAGCGTGTTTCATTCAGGGGGAGTAGGCCTATTGTGTTTGTCTTTGACGTACTAAAGGTGAAGTATGGAACCAACCTAGACATAATTAACACTCTCATGGGATCATCACGGATACTGTAATGACAAAGGCAGACGTGGTCGAAGGCGTGAAAAGTGACATAATCTTTACTACATTAATTGATTATACCCAAGTCATTAGCTGTTGCCCAATAACTTCCACTGAGGCGTGACAGAGGATAAAGTCTATCTCAGTCTAGGGATTGGGAGGAATGGAAACTGTTGGACGATTATTGGTCAGCAGGTCCGAACCTCACCAAAAAAGGAGGTTGTTGTCCGGTCCAGTGTCAGGGAGTTAGCTGTGTTGTGCTGAACACCATGTTATGTGATTGGACGGATATGGGGAGAGTGAGTTTACAGAGTCTCTAAAGAATGTGAGGGATGAGCAGCAGAGGCGAGCTGAGGTCAGATGCCTCTGATGAAGTCAAGCAGTTGATTTCAATCACCTAAGAGAATTCAGTCAGTTTCTATATTTTTCTTCCTGTAAACTGATGTGTATATAGAGCGAGGTACAAAACTATTGACACCCTTGATAAAGATGAGCAATAATGACTGTATAAAATAAATAATACAAATACTGAGCTATTGTCACGTTCCTGACCTATTTTTATGTTATTTTGATTATGTTTAGTTGGTCAGGGCGTGAGTTGGGGTGTCTCCTGTGTCTGTATGTATGTTCGTTTCGTAATTCAATAAATATCAGTTATGTCATCATACCTCGCTGCACATTGGTCTTCAGATCCCTCTCTCCTCTCCTCGTCCGAGGAGGAGGAGGAATTAGAGTTCCGTTACAGAACTACCCACCACAACAGGACCAAGCGGATTGAGGAAGGAGAAAAGGAACTAAAACAATGGAGAGAAGAGGAATGGAGTTGTGAGCAAATTTTCAATGGAGAAGGACCCTGGGCTAAGGTTGGTGTGAATCGCCGCTTGCGGGAGGAGAAGAAGGCAGCCACAGCCCAGGAGCGCTGGTATGAGGAGGCAGCACGTAGGAGAGGCTGGAAGCCCGAGAGGCTCACCCAAAAATGTCTTGGGGGGGGGATAAAGGGGAGTGTGGCGAAGCCGGTTTGGATACCTGAGCCAACTCCCCGGGCTTGCCGTGGAGTAAGAGGGCGTCGTACTGGTCAGACACCGTGTTATGCGGTAAAGCGCACGGTGTCCCCAGTACGCGTGCTTAGCCCAGTGCGGGCTATTCCACCTTGCCGCACTGGGAGGGCTAGGTTGGGCATCGAGCCGGATGCCATGAAGCCGGCCCAACGTATCTGGCCTCCAGTACGTCTCCTCGGGCCGGTGTACATGGCACCAGCCTTACAGGTGGTGTCCCCGGTTCGCCTGCATAGCCCAGTGCGGGCTATTCCACCTCGCCGCACTGGCAGGGCTACGGGGACCATTCAACCTGGTAAGGTTGGGGAGGCTCGGTGCTCAAGAGCACGTGTCCTCCTTCACGGTCCGGTATATCCGGCGCCACCTTCCCACCCCAGCTCAGTACCACCAGTGCCTACACCACGCACCAGGCTTCCAGTGCATCTCCAGAGCCCTGTTCCTCCTCCACGCACTCTCCCTATGGTGCGTGTCTCCAGCCCAGTGCCTCCAGTTCCGGCACCACGCACCAAGCCTCCTGTGCGTCTCCAGAGCCCTGTACGCACTGTTCCTTCTCCCCGCACTCGCCCTGAGGTGCGTGCCCTCAGCCCGGTACCTCCAGTTCCGGTACCACGCACCAGGCCTAGAGTGCGCCACGAGAGTCCAGTGTGCCCTGTTGTTGTTCCCCGCACTAGCCTGAAGGTGCGTGTCCTTAGCCCGGTACCTCCAGTTCCGGTACCACGCACCAGGCCTACAGTGCGTCTCAGCCGGCCAGAGTCTGCCGTCTGCCCAGCGGCGCCTGAACTGCCCGTCTGCCCAGCGGCGCCTGAACTGCCCGTCTGCCCAGCGGCGCCTGAACTGCCCGTCTGCCCAGCGGCGCCTGAACTGCCCGTCTGCCCAGCGGCGTCTGAACTGCCCGTCTGCCCTACGCCGTCTGAACTGTCCGTCTGCCATGAGCCTGCAAAGCCGCCCGTCTGCCATGAGCCTGCAAAGCCGCCCGTCTGCCATGAGCCTACAGAGCCGTCCGCCAGACAGGAGCCGCTAGAGCCGTCCGCCAGACAGGAGCCGCTAGAGCCTTCCGCCAGACCGGATCAGCCAGAGCCTTCCGCCAGACCGGATCAGCCAGAGCCTTCCGCCAGACCGGATCAGCCAGAGCCTTCCGCCAGACCGGATCAGCCAGAGCCGTCAGCGAGCCATGACCAGCCAGAGCCGTCAGCGAGCCATGACCAGCCAGAGCCGTCAGCGAGCCATGACCAGCCAGAGCCGTCAGCCAGCCATGACCAGCCAGAGCCGTCAGCCAGCCAAGACCAGCCAGAGCCGTCAGCCAGCCATGACCAGCCAGTGCCAGCCAGCCAGGATCCGCCAGCCAGCCCGGAGCTGCCGTCCCTCAGCCCGGAGCTGCCGTCCCTCAGCCCGGAGCTGCCGTCCCTCAGCCCGGAGCTGCCGTCCCTCAGCCCGGAGCTGCCGTCCCTCATCCCGGTGTTGCCCCTTATCCCGGTGCTGCCCCTTATCCCGATGCTGCCCCTTCAGTTAGGTGGGTTTAGTTGGAGGGTGGTCATTGGGGGGGGGATATGGAAGCGGGGAGTGACTATGGTGGTGTGGGGACAGCGTCCAGAGCCGGAGCCACCACCGTGGACAGATGCCCACCCAGACCCTCCCCTAGACTTTTGGTGGTGCGTTCGGAGTACGCACCTTGAGGGGGGGGTTATGTCACGTTCCTGACCTATTTTTATGTTATTTTGATTATGTTTAGTTGGTCAGGGCGTGAGTTGGGGTGGGCATTGTATGTTGTGTGTGTTTTGGTTAGTCTATGGGTGTTGTATGGTTATGGGATAGAGTATTGTTAGGTTGTCTAGTCATGTCTATGGCTGCCTAGATTGGGTCTCAATCAGAGACAGCTGTCATTCATTTGTCTCTGATTGGGAGCCATATTTAAGGTAGCCATAGGCAGTAGGCTTTTGTGGGTAGTTGTCTTGTTTAACGTTTGTTGCTTGTCTGTGCACTTGCGTTATTTAGCTTCACGATCATTTGTTGTTTTTTGTTTGTTTGTATAGTGTTTTCGTTTCATGTTCATCTTCGTTCATTTATTAAAAGAAGATGGCTTATTTTCCTCATGCTGCGTTTTGGTCCGAATCTCTTCCACACGATCGTGACAGCTATATTGTATTTTGAAAAAAATTGGGAAATTATATTATTTTATACTAATACAATTGCTCAGAGAAAGAGATTTGGTTAAACACGCAATATTGTTTTGCCTCAAAATGTTAAGGGTGAAAATGATTGACATCCCTAAATATTCTTATCAATAAAGTAGTCAACAGTTTAGTACATTACATTTACATTTAAGTCATTTAGCAGACGCTCTTATCCAGAGCGACTTACAAGTTGGTGCATTCACCTTATGATATCCAGTGGAACAACCACTTTACAATAGTGCATCTAACTCTTTTAAGGGGGGGGGGGTTAGAAGGATTACTTTATCCTATCCTAGGTATTCCTTAAAGAGGTGGTGTTTCAGGTGTTTCCGGAAGGTGGTGATTGACTCCGCTGACCTGGCGTCGTGGGGGAGTTTGTTCCACCATTGGGGTGCCAGAGCAGCGAACAGTTTTGACTGGGCTGAGCGGGAGCTGTACTTCCTCAGAGGTAGGGAGGCGAGCAGGCCAGAGGTGGATGAACGCAGTGCCCTTGTTTGGGTGTAGGGCCTGATCAGAGCCTGAAGGTACGGAGGTGCCGTTCCCCTCACAGCTCCGTAGGCAAGCACCATGGTCTTGTAGCGGATGCGAGCTTCAACTGGAAGCCAGTGGAGAGAGCGGAGGAGCGGGGTGACGTGAGAGAACTTGGGAAGGTAGTATTTGGTCAGATATTCCTAACACACACTGACTACATCAAGCTTGTTACTCTACAAACTTGTTGGATGCATTTGGAGTTTGTTTTGGTTGTGTTTCAGATTATTTTGTGCCCAATAGAAATTAATGGTAAATAATGTATTGTGTCATTTTGGAGTCACTTTCATTGTAAGAATTGAGATATGTCAAAAAAAAAAAAAAAAAGTCAATTTACGAAAAAGAAATGATACATCTGAAAGTTTTAACTAGGTGCTTTAAGGTTCTATCTGCAGTCCAATCACAGAATGCTGGGTTGTCAATCCAATCACAGAATGCTGGGTTGTCAATCCAATCACAGAATGCTGGGTTGTCAATCCAATCACAGAATGCTGGGTTGTCAATCCAATCACAGAATGCTGGGTTGTCAATCCAATCACAGAATGCTGGGTTGTCAATCCAATCACAGAATGCTGGGTTGTCAATCCAATCACAGAATGCTGGGTTGTCAATCCAATCACAGAATGCTGGGTTGTCAATCCAATCACAGAATGCTGGGTTGTCAATCCAATCACAGAATGCTGGGTTGTCAATCCAATCACAGAATGCTGGGTTGTCAGTCCAATCACAGAATGCTGGGTTGTCAATCCAATCACAGAATGCTGGGTTGTCAATCCAATCACAGAATGCTGGGTTGTCAATCCAATCACAGAATGCTGGGTTGTCAATCCAATCACAGAATGCTGGGTTGTCAATCCAATCACAGAATGCTGGGTTGTCAATCCAATCACAGAATGCTGGGTTGTCAATCCAAAATAATAGTGTGTAAGGGGATATACTGTACTTATTGAGTCATGGAAGAGGAAGACATCACAAAACAGTTCTGGGACTTGAAAATATTCATCATCTAAAACGATACATTTTCCAGATAGAATCTTATAGGTTCTGGTCCTCCTTTTCAATTACTAGACTACCTCACCACCCTCCTGGTGAGATTAAAACTACTATGACCACCTATGCAGCAATGACCTGGCTGAAATCACATCCATTTACTCAAGACCCACGCTGACAAGTGAAATGACATCAAATGTGTTACCAAAAATATTCACATCTTCTGTTAGTGCAGCACCGAATTAACAATACGCAGTTAGACACATAACTCAAGGCCCACCCATTTTTTCAGAGAATGCTTTTAAGGTTTTTTCCAGAGACTATTTGCTAATTAAGGGTTATGATCTTGAGTGTCTATTCTGTCTGAATTCAAACAACATGAAGCAAATATCAGAAATGTGAAATTTGACGTAATTATTATGCTTCATCTGACCATCCTTGGGATATAAAAGTGTCACTCTGTGTATGGCTTGTAGAATGATGATTCATGACCTTGAATGATGGGATCATTAACTGAAAAGGAATTGCAGATATGAAGGAGAAATAAATAGAGATCCCAGACCTGGACACTCATTATTAGCTGAGTGTTTTTGCATCGCTAAAGACCGTGCATTTCAGAGAATGCTTTTAAGGGTTTTTCCAGAGACTATTTGCTAATTAAGGGTTATGATGCTCCGCGTTAGAAACAATTAATGGTTTAATTTCCCCTGAAGCGGGTCGTCTATTCTGAGTCATACTACATCATATAAGGACAAATTGTCTCGTTAAAACAAAAATGTGTGTGTGTTTTTTTGGTGCAAAGGGGGGATGTCTTAATAGAGAGAGTAGCTGTATCGTGAAGTTCTCAGTGTTTGGTGAGTGTTTTGACAGATCAAGCCTGGTTCCTCTGGATCTAAATCAGACATATTATTGTGGATGGAATGGGAGTTGTGTCATCCTTCTTTTAGGGTGCAAAAAGTATTCACCTGACGAATCAAGAATGTTCCCAGAACACATTTTGTCTG
Source organism: Salvelinus alpinus (assembly GCF_045679555.1). NCBI lineage: Eukaryota > Metazoa > Chordata > Actinopteri > Salmoniformes > Salmonidae > Salvelinus > Salvelinus alpinus. The sequence goes on from NC_092092.1 coordinate 64,285,967, forward strand.
TACTTTAAAGGTTCCCAGAACATTTAATTAGATCGTGGGAACAGTGTGAATATATCAACAGCTATAGGTTCCCAAAACACTGAAACTGCCCAGTTGTGCTGACATTCAGATATTGTTTGTATTAGTGTGCACAAAACATTCCTATAATGTTGTAAGAATGTTGACAGGACACCTTGTCTAAGTTCATTATATGTTCCCAGAACATGTAGTACAGTTATGGTAGTTGTCTGGGATTTTGCAAGAATATTCCTATAATATTCACATAGGTTGCACAGAGCATGTGCCACAATTTCCAAATAAGTCCGTTTTTATGACGTTCATAACATATTTATTGGAGGTTTAACATAATATTTCATTGATGTTCATACAATATACATTTTACTTTGGCTCGGAGGTCCTCAAAACATTTAGCAAAACGTTATATTTAAGTTTTACAGAATATTACCACAACATTAACAGCGTGCAAAATTGTAGCCCCTTAAAGCAGATTGGAAAACATTGCCATTAAATCTGGAGGGAAACATAATGGTAATTCACATTTGAAGGTGACATAGAGCAGTGTTTCCCAACCCTGGCCCTTCTTTTGTTGACTTCTGTAACCATAAAAGCCTTGGTTTCATGCATGTTAACATCAAAAGCCTCCTCCCTAAGTTTGTATTATTCACTGCTTTAGCACACTCCGCCAACCCTGATGTCCTAGCCGTGTCTGAATCCTGGCTTAGGAAGGCCACCAAAAATTCTGAAATTTCCATCCCCAACTACAACATTTTAGATAAGATAGAACTGCCAAGATTGAATTGCCAAAGGGGGTGGAATTGCAATCTACTGCAGAGAAAGCCTGCAGAGTTCTGTCATACTATCCAGGTCTGTGCCCAAACAGTTCGAGCTTCTACTTTTAAAAATCCACCTTTCCAGAAATAAGTTCCTCACTGTTCCCCCCTCAGTCCCCAGCTGTGCCCTGGACACCATATGTAAATTAATTGCACCCCATTTATCTTCAGAGTTTGTACAGTCGTGGCCAAAAGTTTTGAGAATGACACAAATGTTAATTTCCACAAAGTCTGCTGCTACAGTGTCTTTAGATATTTTTGGTCAGATGTTACTATGGAATACTAAGGTATAATTACAAGCATTTCATAAGTGTCAAAGGCTTTTATTGACAATTACATGAAGTTGATGCAAAGATTCAATATTTGCAGTGTTGACCCTTCTTTTTCAAGACCTCTGCAATCCGCCCTGGCATGCTGGCAATTAACTTCTGGGCCACATCCTGACTGATGGCAGCCCATTCTTGCATAATCAATGCTTGGAGTTTGTCAGAATTTGTGGGGTTTTGTTTGTCCACCCGCCTCTTGAGGATTGACCACAAGTTCTCAATGGGATTAAGGTCTGGGGAGTTTCCTGGCCATGGACCCAAAATATCGATGTTTTGTTCCCCGAGCCACTTAGTTATCACTTTTGCCTTATGGCAAGGTGCTCCATCATGCAGGAAAAGGCATTGTTTGTCACCAAACTGTTCCTGGATGGTTGGGAGAAGTTGCTCTCTGAGGATATGTTGGTACCATTCTATATTCATGGCTGTGTTCATAGGCAAAATTGTGAGTGAGCCCACTCCCTTGGCTGAGAAGCAACCCCACACATGAATGGTCTCAGGATGCAGATTGCCATCATACAAACTGAGGCAGCAGACTTTGTGAAAATTAATATTTGTGTCATTCTCAAAACTTTTGGCCACGACTGTACTGTTAGGTGACCTAAACTGGGTGACCTAAACTGTGGCGCAGTGCTACCACCAGAGTCTCTGGGTTCGCGCCCAGGCTGGGCTGGGTTCGCGCCCATTGGCATAGCGTCGTCCGGGTTAGGGAGGGTTTGGCCGGTAGGGAGGGTTTAGCCGGTAGGGATATCCTTGTCTCAGTATGTATAAAAATAAAAAATAAAAATGTAAATGTTTAAATTTAAATGTTATAAAATGTATGCACTCTACTGTAAGTTGCTCTGGATAAGAGCGTCTGCTCTTGGCCGGTAGGGATATCCTTGTCTCAGTATGTAAAAATGTAATAAAATGTATGCACTCTACTGTAAGTCGCTCTGGATAAGAGCGTCTGCTAAATGACTAAAATGTAAAATGTAAATGTAAATATGCTTAACACCCCGGCCGTCCTACAATCTAAGCTAGATGCCCTCAATCTCAAACAAATTATCAAGGAACCTACCAGGTACAACCCTAAATCCGTAAGCACGGGCACCCTCATAAATATAATCCTGACCAACCTGCCCTCTAAACACACTTCTGCTGTCTTCATCCAAGATCTCAGCGATCACTGCCTCATTGCTTGCGTCAGTAATGGGTCCGCGGTCAAACGACCACCCCTCATCACAGTCAAACGCTCCCTAAAACACATCAGCGAGCAGGCCTTTCTAATCTACCTGGCCCGGGTATCCTGGAAGGATATTGACCTCATTCCATCAGTAGAGGATGCCTGGTTATTCTTTAAAAGTGCTTTCCTCACCATCTTAAACAAGCATGTGTCACGTTCCTGACCTTATTTTTCCTTTGTTTAACTTTGTTTAGTTGGTCAGGACGTGAGCTGGGTGGGTAGTCTATGTTTTGTGTTTCTATGTTGGGGTTAATGTGTTGCCTGATATGGTTCTCAATTAGAGGCAGGTGTTTGACGTTTCCTCTGATTGAGAACCATATTAAGGTAGGGTGTTCTCACTGTTTGTTTGTGGGTGGTTGTCTCCTGTGTCCGTATATGTTACCACACGGGACTGTTTCGTTTGTCGTTCGTGTATGTAGTCTGTTCCTGTTCGTGCGTTCTTCGTTTATTGCAGTTCTCAAGTCCAGGTCTGTCTACATCGTTTATTTGTTTTGTAGTTTGTTAAAGTGTTTTCGTGTTACGTCTTTACTTTAATAAATATCGTTATGTCCACATTTCACGCTGCGCTTTGGTCCAATCCCTACTCCTCCTCTTCAGACGAAGAGGAGGAGAACGACCGTTACAGCATGCCCCTTTCAAAAAATGTAGAACTAAGAACAGATATAGCCCTTGGTTCACTCCAGACTTGACTGCCCTTGACCAGCACAAAAACACCCTGTGGCTTACTGCATTATCATTGAATAGCCCCCGCGATATGCAACTTTTCAGGGAACCAATATACACAGGCAGTTAGGAAAGCAAAGGCTAGCTTTTTCAAACAGAAATTTGCTTCCTGTAGTACAAACTCCAAACAGTTCTGGGACACTGTAAAGTCCATGGAGAATAAGAGTACCTCCTCCCAGCTGCCCACTGCACTTAGGCTAGGAAACACTGTCACCACCGATAAATCTACGATAATCGAGAATTTCAATAAGCATTTTTCTATGGCTGGCCATGCCTTCCTCCTGGCTACCCCTACCCCGGTCAACAGTTCTGCACACCCCACAGCACTTGCCCAAGCCTCCCCCATTTCTCCTTCACCCAAATCCAGATAGCTGATGTTCTGAAAGAGCTGCAAAATCTGGACCCCTACAAATCAGCTGGGCTAGACAATCTGGACGTTCTCTTTATAAAATTATCCACTGCAATTGTTGCAACCCCTATTACTAGTTCAACCTCTCTTTCGTATCGTCTGAGATCCCTAAAGATTGGAAAGCTCCTGCGGTCATCCCCCTCTTCAAAGGGGGAGACACTCTAGACCCAAACTTTTACAGACCTAAATCTATCCTACCCTGCCTTTCTAAAGTCTTTGAAAGCCAAGTTAAAAAACAGATCACCCACCATTTTGAATTCCACCGTACCTTCTCCGCTATGCTATCTGGTTTCCGAGCCGGTCATGGGTGCACCTCAGCCACGCTCAAGGTCCTAAACAATATCATAACCGCCATCGATAAAAGACAATACTGTGCAGCCGTCTTCATCGACCTGGCCAAGGCTTTCGACTCTGTCAATCACCGCAGCAGCCTTGGTTTCTCAAATGACTGCCTCGCCTGGTTCACCAACTACTTCTCAGATAGAATTCAGTGTGTCAAATCGTAGGGCCTGTTGTCCGGACCTCTGGCAGTCTCTATGGGGGTGCCACAGGGTTCAAATCTCGGGCCGACTCTTTTCTCTGTATACATCAATGATGTCGCTCTTGCTGCTGATGATCATCTGATCCACCTCTACGCAGACGACACCATTCTGTTTACTTCTGGCCCTTCTTTGTACATTGTGTTAACAAACCTCCAGACGAGCTTCAATGCCATACAACACTCCTTCCGTGGCCTCCAATTGCTCTTAAATGCAAGTAAAACTAAGTGCATGCTCTTCAACCGATCGCTGCCCGCACCCGCCCGCCCTGACTATCCTACCGATCCTTGACTTCGGCGATGTCATTTACAAAATAGCCTCCAACACTCTACTCAGCAAATTGGATGTAGTCTATCACAGTGTCATCTGTTTTGTCACCAAAGCCCCATATACTACCCACCACTGCAACCTATATGCTCTCGTTGGCTGGCCCTCGCTTCAAATTTGTCGCCAAACCCACTGGCTCCAGTTCATCTATAAGTCTTTGCTAGGTAAAGCCCCGACTTATCTCAGCTCACTGGTCACCATAGCAGCACCCACCCGTAGCACGCACTCCAGCAGGTATATTTCACTGGTCATCCCCAAAGCCAACTCCTCCTTTGGCCGCCTTTCTTTCGAGTTCTCTGCTGCCAACGACTGGAACAAATTGCAAAAATCACTGAAGCTTGAGTCTTATATCTCCCTCACTAACTTTAAGCATCAGCTGTCAGAGCAGCTTGCGATCATTGAGGCTGTACACAGCACATCTGTAAATAGCCCACCCAACTACCTCATCCCCATATTGTTATTTCTTTTTTTGCTCCTTTGCACCCCAATGTCTCTACTTGCGCCTTCATCTTCGACACGATCTGTCACTCCAGTGTTTAATTGCTAAATTGTCATTATTTCGCCACTATGGCCTATTTATTGCCTTACCTCCCTAATCTTACTACATTTGCACACACTGTATATAGATTTTTCTATTGTGTTATTGACTGTACTTTTGTTTATCCTATTTGTAACTCTGTGTTGTTTGTGTAGCGCTGCTTTGCTTTATCTTGGCCAGGTCGCAGTTGTAAATGAGAACTTCTTTTCAACTGGCCTACCTGGTTAAGTAAAGGTAAAAGAAAAAAGAAAAAAATGAATTGAGTAGCCCCAACAGTACACCGTTTTGTTGTAGCCCTTGACAAACACAGCTCATTCAACTCATTGAGGGCTTGTAATTAGTTGAAAAGTTGAATCAGGTGTACTTGTCCAGGGTTACAATAAAAATGTGTACTGTTGGAGGTATTTGAGGACCAGGGTTGGGAAACACTGATATGTGGTGTACTTCTGGGACCATGTTTACAATGTATCCAAGACTATGAGTGCTGTTCTAGGATCACATTTGCTTTTCAGATCATGAAAACAGGGGGGACCATATCAAGCGTCGCAAAGCAGGAATTATGTTGGGCGTAATGTTTACACAATGTTACATTTTTGACAGTTAGTCTAAATTCTGCCTTTCTAACTGGATTTATACATCTGGAAGAAAAAAATAAATCCTCTCTTGTAGTAGATTATATCAGAGTTTTTTTTTCTAAGAAACATGGTTAAAGGGGAACAGAAACACTTCAGGAAGTAGATCCAAACAAAGAGATGTTTTCAATCCACTAATACTAAACATGTGCATTTAACATAAAACATCTCTATATTTAGTATTTTGATCGTCAAGAAAGTTTATTTGAGCTATGGTCAGCGCCATTTTAAATTGCCATAGTAACGACTGTCACCAGTGCGTCACTGGCAGGAATCAGCTAATTGTCTGTGGTATTTAGTTTTCGCACGGAGAGTGCATCGAAGACAGTGAGGTTAGGTGTGGACAACGAAGATGGCAACAAGTAGTAATTCAAAGGCTGTAGGAATTGGCTCCAAAAAATATATATTGGTAAGCTACCATCGGCTGCCCCAAGGACCCACAACTTTTGAAGAAGCGGCTCCAAGTCCTGAAGAGGAAGGACGTGTCAGCTCGAGCTACAGTTGCAGGATCTGCAGCCCACACTTCGCAGAGGAAGACTTTGCGATGAAGGGCACTTTCGATGTGGCAACCGGGAGTTTCCAAATGGAAAGGAGTCATAGGACTACGTTGAAGCACTCTGCTTGCCACTCCATTTCAAGGGTTATGGTGTAGGGGTTACCGATCAACCATCATCAACATAGCTGACTTCGAGGTCTAGCAAGAGCCGGACTGAACGGAGGAGGCGAAGCGAGTCAATGGAGCCTGAGGTAATGTTAACCAGTCATGAGTCATGACTGTTGTTGGACTAGGCTAGCATTAGACACTGGACAACTTTGTTGCAACTCTAGTTGAAGGTAACTAGCAAATTGCATCTGAAGTGTTGTGTAACACCCCCCAGTAACTAATATTAACAAACAACTCAACTGTAACTAAAATGGCAGCACAGTTTCTCCGTGTAGCCCTGTTATTGTGTAGTTACGGTACCTGACTCTCTGAGGTGGAAGCTAGCTACAGTAATACATTTTGTTTTTGGAATGTTGTGTTAGCTCCACCTCAATTAGCTAGACTGAAGTTGGAATAGCTAATGTTTGCTGAAAAATAAATGTTTTGCTGTGTGTGTGATGAAATAGCATGCAAGACAGGTAGCTTGTTAACGCCAACTAATATATTTGGGTTTAGTTGACTTAAAATGTTTGTTTTCAGGATGACATCTTCATCCCTGAAAAGGTTTTCATCCTGGAGGAGAAGGCAGGAAGAGGCACATCAATCAAATGTATTTATAAAGCCCTTCTTACATCAGCTGATGTCACAAAGTTCTGTACAGAAACCCAGCCTAAAACCCCAAACAATGCAGGTGTAGAAGCACGGTGGATAGGAAAACCTCCCTAGAAAGGCCAGAACCTAGGAAGAAACCTAGAGAGGAACCAGGCTATGAGGGGTGGCCAGTCCTCTTCTGGCTGTGCCGGGTGGAGATTATAACAGAACATGGCCAAGATGTTCAAATGTTCATAGATGACCAGCAGGGTCAAATAATAATAATCACAGTGGTTGTAGAGGGTGCAACAGGTCAGCACCTCAGGAGTAAATGTCAGTTGGCTTTTCATAGCCGATCATTCAGAGTATCTCTACCGCTCCTGCTGTCTCTAGAGAGTTGAAAACAGCAGGTCTGGGACAAGGTAGGTCAGGGTTCCATAGCCACAGGCAGAACAGATTAATCTGGAGCAGCAGCATATATATATGAGAGAGAGAGAGAGAGAGAGAGAGAGAGAGTCATGCTCAACATGAGCTCCTGATATATTTGATTTTTTATGTTTTTAGAATGAGATAAACACTCTAATCGAAGAAGAATTCCAGACAAGAAGTGATGAACAACAACTCTATACATTCAGAATAGAAAAAAAAGTAACTTTGCGCCTCAAGTTAAGAAGTCTTGAGTCTAGCTAGCTAGCTACACAACAAAGACCCAGCCAGCAGACTAACAAGCTAGCCATAAGAAACGAGCTAGAACAAACCTAACAAGGTCAGTTAATACAACTACATCAAACGACCAAACTGAGTGAGTAAACCAAAAAGGAGCACGGACTAACTGTAAACATATCTTCAGTCTTTTGTGTGAGGATTTTTCACTATATTTGCTTATTTTTGAAAGTAGCGCGAACAGCAGACGAACAAATCGGTTGCCATGGCAACGGGGCAGCAGAACAGCGCAGCAGCAGCGGTAGTAGCAGAGCGCACAGACACCATGTCCCCACTCCCCCTCAGCGCAGAATCCATTCTCTACCCAAAAAAGGTCAAAAATGACACAATGAGGAAAGCTTTCAAACAGAAACTACTAGAGGAGAGGCCAGAAACCCTTTTTGCAGACCTCTACAAAAACGGTGACGTGAGTAATCTCATCTTCCTCACTGACCAGCCAAATGCATGGCGCTCAGCAGTCTGCTCTCACTACCCATGCATAAAGAAAGAGGGAATCTGTAATGGGTGGAAGCTGAAAATCAAAGAGACAGACGACCCTGACAGCACCATGATAACAATCAACCTCTACAAGACTGGGACTGTCATGGTGCAAGGTAACATCAGGCTGTTTGAAACAGACTTTCAGACCATTAAGGAGAGAGCGGAGAGAGAGAAGGACACCACCAGTGACATGCCCTCCCACAAGACAAACTCCCCCAGCACCACCCTCACCCTTACCCTCCCCACCCAACAAGGCACATCCAGCACCTCTCTTCCCACCATAGTGGAGGACACGCCCCAAGAGGAGAGCGACCCCCTCAGTGCAGAGCAGGCTCAGGCCCTCCTCACCACCATGGCTGCCATGAGGGATGAGTTCACCAAACTGGAGGGGGAGGTGGTCCTGCTCAGGGAGAGCGTGAGCAAACAGCAACCAGACAACCACACCTTAGAGGAGCTCCTAACCAAGGTGAGGACAGAGCAGGACAGCAGCTTTGCAACACAGCTGAAAGAGGTTCAGCAAGAGAGAGACGGACTCAAGAGAGAGCTGGCTGATCTAACAAAGGAGGTGAGAGAGCTCCAAAAAGACAGGCAGAGCAGCAATAAGGAGCTGACCGCACTAAGAGAGGAGCTGCAGGAGAGAAAGAGAGCAGAGGACAGGCTGCAGGAGCAGATAGATCACCACCCTATGACCTGCCCTCACACAGCAGAGGAGCCCAGCTCAACCAGCCAGACTTCCCCAGCCCTGGCTGCTGCACCCCTCCTCCCCAACCCACAGAACATCCTCCCACTGACAGTGGCACCCACACAGACCAGCCACACCCCAGCTCCAACACCCACCAGCCCCCCCTCTGCCACCCCCAGTCCAGAAGAAACACTGGCTGACATCGTCCTGTTAATGGACTCAAATGGGAAGTATGTTCAGGAGAAGAAACTTTTCCCTAGTCACAAAACGAGAAAGGTGTGGTGCCCAACAACGCAAAGTGCCATGGAGCTGCTTGATAAGAACCATCTCGGGTCGCCAAGCCACATAATCATACATACCGGAAGCAACGACCTGCGTGCTCAGCAGGAGAGGGTGGCGACTTCACTACGGGGAGTGATTGAGAAGGCCTCCGCAATCTTCCCCAACTCAAGAATCATAGTGTCAACCCTTCTACAGAGGAGGGACTTCCACCCTGCCACAATCCAAAGAATAAACGCCAGCCTATCCCGGGACTGTGCCCTGCGACCCAATGTACACCTGGCCCACCATCCCACCCTCGATCTGGACTGTCTCTATGACCATGTTCACCTGTACAGGGTGACAGTCCCCATCCTTGCCAAGACTCTCAAGGACGTCGCTTTAAACCGCAGCCCGAACTCTCCACCCAGGAACAGCGGAGCAATCTCCACCCCGCCGAGATCACCGAGACAACATCCCGGACCAGCACCCTGGACCCCCCAGCCACGACCACAGCACCACCAACCTCAATGCCCACCACAGCCAGCGCAGCACAGACCACCCCAGCCCAGCTTCAGAGCCACCCAGATGAGGCCTACCACCCCCCTCCTCCCCACCGCAGACCCACACCTGGAGGAGCCACAGCCCAGCAGGCAGAGCTACGCACAGGCTGTGAGAGGAGCAACTGGCCCAGCCCCCACCAACCAAATGAGTGACATTAAACAAATGCTGAGTCTACTATGCTCACATGTGATGGGCCGAGGGTCATGGTAAGATGAGCACAAGAACTCCACCATTCTCACACTACATCCACCCAAGTGGCATGACACAAATTCTATCTAAATGATAAACAAATCACATTTGCAAAATAAGAGTTTACTTTAATTGAAAAATCCTATTTTAATGGTTCTTCTTGGATTATGAGTGTTTGTCTCATTTTGAAAGGTAAAGAAAAGAGAAAAAAAAAGTTATGAAGTCTTTTTACGTTGCATGTTGGAATATACAAGGATTGAAGTCCTCTGCTTTTGGGCTAAAGAGCAGAAACCCAGACTTCCTGAAAGAAATTGATGATGTTGATATTTTAGTACTACAGGAAACATGGTGCAGAGGTGATGTTTCCACTGGCTGTCCACTAGGTTATAGGGAGATAATCATACCATCCACTAAATTAAAAGGAATCAAACAGGGCAGAGACTCAGGGGGAATGCTAATATGGTATAAATCTGAACTAATTAATTCAATCGAATTGATCAAAACAGGAGAATTCTTTATCTGGTTAAAAATCAACAAGGAAGCTATCTTGACAGATAAAAATGTCTTCCTCTGTGCCACATACATTCCCCCCTCAGAGTCACCCTACTTCAACGAAGAGAGCTTCTCCATTCTAGAGGGAGAGATTAGTCACTTTCAGGCCCAAGGCAACGTACTGGTCTGTGGAGACCTGAATGCTAGAATAGCAGAAGAACAAGACACTATTAACAGTCATGGAGATAAACACCTACCAGGAAGCAATAACCTTTCCCTCCCCACATACCCCCACAGAAACAACTATGACAAAGTGAAAAACAAAAATGGATTACAGCTCCTGAGGCTCTGTCGAACACTGGGTCTGTACATAGTCAATGGCAGGCTGAGAGGAGACTCTTTTGGTAGGTACACCTACAGCTCATCCCTTGGCAGCAGCACTGTAGACTACTTCCTCACCGACCTAAACCCAGAGTCTCTCAGAGCCTTCACAGTCAGCCCACTAACACCTCTCTCAGACCACAGTAAAATCACAGTGTATCTGAGAAGAGCAGAACCCAACCATGAAGCATCATGGCCCAATAAATTACATGGTACTAAACAAGCCTATAGATGGAGTGCAAACAGTACAGACATCTACCAAAAAGCAATTAGTAGCCAAAAAATACAATCTCTCCTGGACAACTTTTTAGCCTTAACATTCTCCTTCAGCAATGAAGGTGTAAATTTGGCCGTTAGGAACATAAACTTTATATTTGACAAATTAGCCTCCTTGGCTAATCTAAAGAAGCATAAGAGCAAACCAAAAATAACAGATAATGAAAAATGGTTTGATAATGATTGCAAAAATCTAAGAAAGTCATTGAGAAATATATCTAATCAAAAACACAGAGAACCAGACAACAAAAATATACGCCTTCAATATGGGGAAACACTGAAGCAATACAAACGCACCCTAAGAACAAAAAAGGAACAGCACATTAGAAATCAGCTGGATGGAATTGAGGAATCCATAGAATCAAACCACTTCTGGGAGAATTGGAATAAATTAAACAAACCTCATCATGAGGAGTTGGCTATCCAAAATGGGGATATGTGGAGAAATCACTTTGCAAACCTCTACAGCAATATAACAAAGAGCCCAGAACAAAAAGATATACAAGATAAATTACAAATCCTTGAATTAGCAGCCAAAGACTATCAGAATCCTGTGGATACCCAAATTACAGAAGAAGAATTATTGGAAAAAATATGCAATCTCCAACCCAAAAAGGCCTGTGGTGCTGATGGGATTTTAAATGAAATGATCAAATATACAGACCACAAATTCAAATTGGCTATACTCAAACTCTTCAACATTATCCTCACTGCAGGTATTTTCCCCGATATTTGGAACCAGGGATTGATCACACCAATCTATAAAAATGGAGACAAATTTGACCCAAATAATTACAGAGGAATATGCGTTAACAGCAACTTGGGGAAAATTCTCTGCAGTATTATAAATAGCAGACTACATCATTTCCTTGACGAACACAACGTCCTGAGCAGAAGCCAGATTGGATTTCTAAAAAATTATCGTACAACAGACCACATTTACACCCTCCACACTCTAATTGATAAACAAGTTAACCAAAACAAAGGCAAAATCTACTCGTGTTTTGTAGATTTCAAGAAAGCATTTGATTCAATTTGGCACAAAGGTCTTTTTTATAAACTAATAGAAAGTGGTATTGGAGGGAAAACATATGATTTTATTAAATCAATGTACACTAAAAACAAATGTGCGGTTAAAATTGGCAACAAGCAAACAGACTTCTTCTCTCAGGGGCGGGGAGTGAAACAGGGCTGCCCAATAAGTCCAACATTATTTAACATCTACATTAATGAATTGGCAAAAACATTAGAAGAATCGGCAGCACCTGGTATCACCCTACACAACACTGAAATCAAGTGTCTGCTGTACGCAGATGACCTGGTGCTGCTGTCTCCCACTAAAGAGGGGTTACAGCAACACCTAGATCATCTTCACAGGTTCTGTCAGACTTGGGCTCTGACCGTTAACCTAAAAAAAACAAATATAATGATATTCCAAAAAAGGTCCGGAAATAAGGATGACAAATATAAATTCTATTTGGACACAGTTCTATTAGAACACACCAAAAACTACACATATCTAGGACTAAATATCAGCAACACAGGTAGCTTTCACATGGCTGTGAATGAGCTGAGAGACAAAGCAAGAAGAGCATTCTATGCCATTAAAAGGAACATCAAAATTGAAATTCCAATTAGAATCTGGCTCAAAATTTTTCAATCAGTTATAGAACCAATTGCTCTATATGGCAGTGAAGTATGGGGTCCGCTGTCTAATAATGAATTTACTAAATGGGACAAACATCCAATTGAAGTATTGCATGCAGAGTTTTGCAAGACTGTATTGCAAGTACAAAGAAAAACTCCAAATAACGCATGTAGGGCAGAATTGGGCCAATATCCCCTCCTCATTCGAATAGAAAAAAGAGCCATCAAATTTTACAACCATCTAAAAACAAGTGACCCTAAAACATTCCATCACACAGCTCTACAATGTCAAGAGATGAAACCAGAGAAGAGTCCCCTCAGCCAGCTGGTTCTGAGGCTCAGTTCACCAACCCAAACCAACCCCATAGAGCCTCGGGACAGCCCTCAGAAAATCTGGCCCAACCAAATCATCACAAAACAAAAAGAAAAATATATAACCTATTGGAAAGACACCACAAAAAATCAAATTAAACTTCAATGCTATTTGGCTCTAAACAGACAGTACATGGTGGCAGACTATCTGACCACTGTGACTGATAGAAAACTGAGGAAAACATTGACTAGGTACAGACTCAGTGAGCACAGTCTGGCTATAGAGACCGGTCGTCACAGACAAACCTGGCTGCCCAGGGAGGACAGGCTGTGCTCACTCTGCTCCAGGGGAGAGGTAGAGACAGAAGTGCATTTCCTACTACACTGTGACAAATACTCAGACCTAAGAGCATATTTCTTTCCCAAAATTATAATTCAATACAAAGAATTTGAAACTATAAAAGATGAAGAAAAATTCAAATATTTATTGGGTGAAAAGCCAAAATGTGCAGTTTTGGCAGCCAAATATGTGTCCTCCTGCCACAGCCTGAGGGACAGCCAGTGAAAAATGCAAAGTAACGTTGATAATATTTCCCATTTAGCTTAGTTTTGTTTTGTCTTTCGTACCAGGTCATGTGTCTTCTCAGTCATGTTGACACTGGTCTACTACTGTTGCTTTAATGTATTGTTGTTCTGATTAATATTGTTGTTGTAGCTGTTATTAATGGTAATCCCATGTCCACTACTACTATTATTATTGCTGTTAATCCCACCATTTATTTATATATAAATATATATATATTTTGTGTATATATATACATATATATTTTATTTAAATTTTTCGATATGTATACTTTGACAATGTAAGTAATAATAACTTGCCATGTCAATAAAGTCAATTGAATTGAATTGAATTGAATTGAATTGAATTGAGAGAGAGAGAGAGAGAGAGAGAGAGAGAGAGAGAGAGATACTGTGATACTGTCCGACGATACCCTCGGACAGGGCCAAACAGGCAGGATATAACCCCACCCACTTTGCCAAAGCACAGCCCCCACACCACTAGATTCATTTCTTCAACCACCATCTTACCATCCTGAGACAAGGTCGAGCATAGCCCACGAAGATCTACCCCAAAGCACGAACCCAAGGGGGGGCGCCAACCCAGACAGGAAGATCACATCAGTGACTCAACCCACTCAAGTGACGCACCCCTCCTAGGGACAGCATGGAAGAGCACCAGTAATCCAGTGACTCAGCCCCTGGAATAGGGTTTGAGGCAGAGAATCCCAGTGAAGAGAGGGGAACCGGCCAGGCAGAGACAGCAAGGGAGGTTCGTTGCGCCAGTGCCTTTCCGTTCACCTTCACACTCCTGGGCCAGACTACACTCAATCATATGACCTACTGAAGAGATGAGTCTTCAGTAAAGACTTAAAGGTCGAGACCGAATCTGCGTCTCTCACATGGATAGGCAGACCATTCCATAAAATAATGGAGCTTTATAGGAGAAAGCCCTGCCTCCAACTGTTTGCTTAGAAATTCTAGGGACAGCAAGGAGGCCTGCGTCTTGTGAACATAGAGTACATGTAGGTATGTACGGCAGGACCAAATCGGAAAGATAGGTAGGAGCAAGCCCATGTAATGTTTTGTAGGTTAGCAGCAAACCTTGAAATCAGCCCTAGCCTTCACAGGATGCCAGTGTAAAAAGGCTAGTAATATGATTCAATATTTCTAGCAGCCATGTTTAGCACTAACTAAAGTATATTATATACATTTATATTTAAAGCATTGCAGTAGTCTAACCTAGAAGTGACAAAGCATGGATACATTTTTCTGCATAATTTTTGGACAGAAAGTTTCTGATTTGTGCAATGTTACATAGATGGGAAAAAAACAGTTCTTGAAACAGTCTTGATATGTTCGTCAAAATAGAGATCAGGGTCCAGAGCAACGCTGAGGTCCTTCAGTTTTATTTGAGACGACTGTACAACCATCAAGATTAACTGTCAGATTCAACAGAAGAGCTCTTTGTTTCTTGGGACCTAGAACTAGCATCTCTGTTTTGTCCGAGTTTAAAAGTAGAACATTTGCCGCGATCCACTTCCTAATGTCTGAAGCACAGGCTTCCAGGGAGGGCAATTTTGGGGCTTCACCATGTTTCATCGAAATGTACAGCTGTGTGTCATCCGCATAGCAGTGAATGTTCACATTATGTTTCCGAATGACATAACCAAGAGGTAAAATATATAGTGAAAACAATAGTGGTCCAAAAACGGAGCCTTGAGGAACACCGACATTTACAGTTGATTTGTCAGAGGACAAACCATCTACAGAGACAAACTGATATCTTTCTGACAGATAAGGTCTAAACCAGGCCAGAACTTGTCCGTATAAAAGAATGTGGTGATCGATGGTATCAAAAGCTGCACGAGGACAGATGCAGAGCCTCGGTCTGACGCAATTAAAAGGTCATTTACCACCTTCACAAGTGCAATCTCAGTGCTATGTTGGGGTCTAAAACAAGACCCAACAAGACCAACATACATTTCGTATACATTGTTAGTCTTCAGAAGGCAGTGAGTTGCTGCGCAACAGCTTTTTCTAAAATTTGAGAGGAATGAGAGATTCAATATAGGCCGATAGTTTTTTTATATTTTCTGGGTCAAAGTTTGGCTTTTTCAAGAGAGGCTTTATTACTGGCACTTTTAGTGAGTTTGGTACACATCCGGTGGATAGAGAGCCGTTTATTATGTTCAACATAGGAGGGCCAGCCAAGCACAGGAAGCAGCTCTTTCAGTAGTTTAGTTGTAATAGGGTCCAGTATGCAGATTGAAGATTTAGAGGCCATGATTATTTTCATCAATGTGTCAAGAGATATAATATTTTTTTTAAACGTGTGTCTCCCTTGATCCTAGGTCTTGGCAGTGTTGTGCAGACTCAGGACAACTGAGCTTTGGAGGAATACGCAGATTTATAGAGGAGTCCGTAATTTGCTTTCTAATGATCAATATCTTTTCATCAAAGAAGTTAATGAATTTATCACTGCTGAAGTGAAAGCCATCCTCTCTTGGGGAATGCTGCTTTTTAGTTAGCTTTGCAACCGTATCAAAAATACATTTTGGATTGTTCTTATTTTACTCAATTAAGTTTGAAAAATAGGATGATCGAGCATCAGTGAGGGCTCTTCGATACTGCATGGTACTGTCTTTCCAAGCTAGTCGGAAGACTTCAAGTTTGGTGTAGCGCCACTTCCGTTTCAATTTTCTGGAAGCTTGCCATCAGAGCTCGGGTATTTTCGGTATACCAGGGAGCTAGTTTCTTATGACAAAGGTTTTTGGTTTTTAGGGTTGTGACTACATCTAGGGTATTACGCAAGGTTAAATTGAGTTCCTCAGTTAGGTGATTAGCTGATTTTTACACTCTGACGTCCTTGGGTAGGTGGAGGGAGTCTGGAAGGGCATCAATGAATCTTTGGGTTGGCCCGAGAATTTATAGCACGACTTTTGATGATCCTTGGTTGGGGTCTGAGCAGATTTGTTGCGTTTGCAAACATAATAAAATGGTGGTCTGATAGTCCAGGATTATGAGGAAAAACATTAAGATCCACAACATTTAATCAACAGGACAAAACTAGGTCCAGAGTATGACTGTGGCAGTGAGTAGGTCCAGAGACATTGATGGCTGATGATTGAGTCAATGATGGCTCTTAAAGTCTTTTGGAGTGGGTCTGTGGACTTTTCCATGTGAATATTAAAGTCACCAAAAATGTGAATATTATCTGCCATCCCTACAAGGTCCGATAGGAATTCAGGGAACTCAGTGAGGAATGCTGTATATGGCCCAGGAGGCTTGTAAACAGTAGCTATAAAAAGTGACTGAGTGGGCTGCATAGATTTCATGACTAGAATCTCAAAAGACGAAAACACAGTCTTTTTTTTTTGTACATTTAAATTTGCTATTGTAAGGGTTAGCAACACCTAACACAGTAAATTAATCAGGCTTAAGCCATGTTTCAGTCAGGCCAATCACATCAAGATTATGATCAGTGATTAGTTAATTGACTATAACTGCCTTGGAAGTGAGGGATCTAACATTAAGCAGCCCTATTTTGAGATGTGAGACATCACAATCTCTTTCAATAATGACAGGAATGGAGGAGGTCTTTATTCCAGTTAGATTGCAAAGGCGAACACCGCCATGTTTAGTTTTGCCCAACCTAGGTCGAGGCACAGACACGGTCTCAATGGGGATAGCTGAGCTGACTACACTGACTGTGCTAGTGGCAGACTCCACTAAGCTGGCCGGCTGGCTAACAGCCTGGTACCTGGCCTGCACCCCATCTCATTGTGGAGTTATAGCCCTGTCTAAGTTTGTAGATATGCAAAGCCATGTTATTTCTAAGGCTATGGTTTATTTCAAGACACAATCTGTCATCCCTGAGGATATTTGGGATATAAAATGGACAATATACAGTGATTCTTGAATATAGCCTAACAGATGCCTTAATTGTTTTCTACCAACAGAAAAGAACGGTTAGTACAGCATGCCAAACTGACCCCTGGGTGCCTGGGTGTTCCTGTGCTGAGATGGAGAAGAGGTCCACCCGGACGATCCCTAAAGAGCTCGGGACCCAGCTAGATTTCCCTCACGACCATCAGTATACAACCGAGTCCTGCCCCTATACACCACAGATGGAGCTGACAGAGAATGAGATCAGTGAAGACCAGGACTCTCTGTATGAACCTGAGAGCTCAGAATCACTATCATCAAGATTCCAAGATGGCACAGCAGTAAGACATATTTGTTTTTGTCCCATGTAAATATTCAGTCTTTTTCTAGTTTTTTTGGTATACATTTCAATCTCTTTTTTCCCTTTTCAAATTAAATATACCTTCCTGTAACCCACCTCACCCAATGTGGTACGGATCTACATTTTTTTTTAAACCTTATAACTGGAACCTCCATCAGAAGCTAGCCATCAGCAGCTAGCTATTTAATCATTGTTAGCCACTGCTAGCAGGCTTTACCTTTAGCACGGACACCAGCTGCTTTAGCCCGGGTAATACCTGCCAGTCTGCACAGCGGGATATCAGCCCTGAGCATATCGGATGGTTTTTTTTCCCACTACATCACCGGAATCCTGCCACAAGCTCTGGACCATTACACCGGATCTTCGCAGCTAGCTAGCTGCTACCGAGTGGCTAACGCCCTTGTCCAGAAGCATGCACCAGTTAGCCTCGAGCTAGGCCCATCTCACGAAGTACGCCAACTACAATACCTTTCTTGCCAATTTGGCCTGGACCCTTTGTCGACACGGAGCCCCGCCGATCCATCACAACTGGTCTGCTGATGTAATTCGGCCGATGTGCTCTCAACCGGCCTCTGCGTCGTGGATATGGTGAAGATCCATCTGCGAGCCCCGGTCTGCTAGCTTCCTGAACACTGTGTCTCCCGCTCGCCTAGCATAGTAATCGGCTACCGAACAGCTCCCTGTTTCATCTATTGCTGCTCATTGGACCCGATGATCACTCGGCTACACAGCTGATGCCTGCTGGACTGTTTATTAACACGGTACTTCATTTTGTTTATCTGTCAGCCCCAGCCTCGAACTCAGGCCCTGTGTGTAGCTAACTGAACCTCTGCCCATTTATCGCCATTTACCCGTTGTTGTTGTCTTAGCTGTTTACCCATTGTTGTCTTAGCTCTCCCAATCAACACCTGTAATTGCTTTATGCATCTCTCTAATGTCAATATGCCTTGTATACTGTTGTTAAGGGCAGCTCTCATTGTTTTATTTTACTGCGGAGCCCCTAGTCCTGCTCAACATGCCTCACATAGCCCCCTTGTCCCATCCCCCACACATGCGGAGACCGCACCTAGCTTAACTGGCGCCTCCAGAGATGCAGCCTCTCTCATCATCGCTCAATGCCTAGGTTTACCCCCACTGTACTCACACCCTACCATACCCTTGTCTGTACACTATGCCCTGAATCTATCCTACCACACCCAGAAATCTTCTCCTTTTATTCTCTGTTCCCAAAGCACTAGACGACCAGTTCTTATAGCCTTTAGCCGTACCCTCATCCTACTCCTCCGATGATGTAGAGGTTAACCCAGGCCATGTGCGTCCCCAGGCACTCTCATTTACTGATTGCAACCATAAAAGCCTTGGGTTCATGCATGTTAACATCAGAAACATTCACTGCTTTAGCACACTCCGCCAACCCTGATGTCCTAGTCGTGTCTGAATCCTGACTTAGGAAGGCCACCAAAAATTCTGAAATTTCCATCCCCAATGACAACATTTTCCATCAAGACAGAACTGCTAAAGGGGGTGGAATTGCAATCTACTGCAGAGATAGCCTGCATAGTTCTGTCATACTATCCAGGTCTAAGCCCAAACAGTTCGAGCTTCTACTTTTAATGATCCATCTCTCCAGAAATAAGTTCCTCACTGTTGCCGCTTGTTATAGACCCCCCTCAGCTCCCAGCTGTGCCCTGGACACCATATGTGAATTGATTGCCCTCCCATCTATTGTCAGAGTTTGTACTGCTAGGTGACCTAAATTGGGATATGCTGAACACCCAGCCATCCTACAATCTAAACCAGATGCCCTCAATCTCACACAAATGATCAAAGAACCTACCAGGTACAACCCCAAATCCGTAAACATGGGCACCCTCATAGATATCATCCTAACCAACTTGCCCTCTAAATACACCTCTGCTGTTTTCAACCAGGATCTCAGCGATCACTGACATGGTGGGGTTGGACACATGTGCAGAAAATGGATCAGACAAGGAATCAATGGTTTCAGATCAACTAAATACTATACTGATAAAACAAGGAAACAGGAGGATCACAGTAATACTTTCAAAAAACATTAGGCCTAGAACTTACTCAGGTAACACACGCACGCACGCACGCACGCACGCACGCACGCACGCACGCACGCACGCACGCACGCACGCACACACACACACACACACACACACACACACACACACACACACACACACACACACACACACGAAATCAAGCTTCTGCAAACAAGAACAGAAAGCATACCTCTTTTAAAAGGGAAATCATAATGAAATGATTAGCAACACCTGAGTAACAAAGAAAGTCTCTAGGGCGGTGTCCGTCGCCCTCTGGTGCCCGGAGGAACCATGACAATGGGAGTCCCAGACCAGAGTGGGAAAGTTGTTTGCAGGGAATCTGTTGGTGCCATCAGCGGTCTTCCTTACTGGCGGCTCCCACTTCATATTTGTGGAAACATGTCACCTCCTCAGCCTGGTGTCCATGTCGTTGCTACAGTTCGCAAACCAACAGTGCATCTACATCGTGCCAGAGGTTAAGTTGCAGATTAAATACACACCAAAATATGTTACAGATACTATAAAAATGTCACATCACTCAAACAGTTAGTGAATACACAGCATGCAGCACAGTAAACAATCAATCAATCAAATGCATTTTACAAAATAATAACCACAGTGGTTATAGAGGGTGCATCAGTCCAGCACCTCAGGAGCAAATGTCTATTGGCGTTTCATAGCTGAGCATTCATAGGTCGAGACAGCAGGTCCGGGAGAGAGGGCGAGAGAGTCGAAACAGCTAGTCCGAGACAAGGTAGCATGTCCGTTGAAACCGGTAAAAATATCCGTGGAAGTACATTTGAACGGAATTTGCTGTTAAATGGCCTGCTTCTTCTCCATTTCCATTAGACAGGCAGACCAATTCAGATATTTTTTTCACTAATGGGTCTTTTCACTAATCAGATCAGCTATGAAAAATATATGATGTGAAAAGATCTGATGTGATTGGTCAAAAGATTTGTAAGTTGAAATACAGCCTTAGTCTTAAGGTGCTTTCACACTTAGTCCCATTCAGCCAATTTTTGTGAACTAAATGCGGTTCTCTTAATTTCTTGTTCAGTGTGAACACTCCAAAGGAACTCAGACCCCTCAAAGCCCCCGAACCGAACTGAGACCATCTCGAGAGGTGGTCTGAGATCGGTTACCTTTAATTGCGCATCCGGTTCCCTTTTTTGGGGCAATGTGAACACAAAGCTCCCCAGGTACACATGTCATTATTCCCGCACCACACACTAGAATACTGCAACACTGTTTCTCCTGACATAACCTCTCACATTGGTACCACAATAGAGATTATGAATGTGCAGATTCGTGGGGGGAAAAACGTGATGTTTTTGGAATTAGATTTTGTCAAGAATGCACAGAAATTCCAAAATATGTGTGAAGTTTTGTACTGACACAATGTTAAGATTATTTATTTGCAATATTTGACTTATAGGTTAAGAGAGCTTCATAGGCTGTTTATTGGGTTGTGGAGTTTGAATAGTGTGAGAAGACAACAACATATTTGGTGAGAATCACAACATAGGGTACAAAATCAAGGTCATTGCAACCCGGGATCCCTGGGACGTCCCAACTCTGATGTTACCCTATTGAAGTTGACATTTACAATGGTTAAGGCTAAGGTTAGGTTTAAGGTTACGGTTAAGGATATGGATATGGATGTCCCAAGGATCTCGGATAGCACTCACCACAAAGGCAATGCTAGCTCTTAAATGGGCAGCAGCACACATTGAGTGTACAATTTTCAATTACAGCATTATTTAATCTGCAGTATTCTTATGCTATTTATTCTATTACCAATATTATTATTATTAGCAACAATCCACAACTGAGACAGTTATATATATATATATCCCTTTCCCCTGCTGCCTGCACCTAAGCTGTTTTGGAAAGATGTACTGACTGAATGTAGCTCACAGACATTATGACCAAATAAGGGCTTGACAAGTCAACAGAATGCCAGTTGGAGGGTATTTATCTTCATTTATTTCTTGACCGTGTGTATTTTACTGTGTTATCTCCACTAGGAACACATGGGTACAAAGGTTCTTGACTCCTAATTGATCCAGTCACAGTGATGTCAGTGTACAGATTAAGGCTCCTGCAGACTGATGGATCTACTTACAGTGCACTCACCGCTGATTACATTTGGCAGTAGTTAATTTGAAGCATCTGCGTCTCGGTTCACCCTCCTCTGCACCTTCCTCCACAGTGTTTGATAATGACTGAACTGAACAAATACACAAATAAATCCTGAACAGAATGTCCTTGTAAAACAGACTTGCAAACTGTTATGTTCTCTTTTTACATTTAAATCTTATTGTATCAGCCACTTCGGATACAAGAGTTGTCTTTTTTATTCCTGGATAGGTATAATATACGAGTACAGATGCTGGATCTTAATTTGAGCCAGTTTGCTACAGCAGGAAAATAATCCTGCACGAACAGGAAATGTGCATTATTATGTGAATTATAATTAATGGACATTTTTTTGCGGGGGTTGATTAATTTTTTTAGGGGAAATCATGCGTGACATTTTAAAGCGGAAATTGCAAACTTTTGAAGCCGTTTTAAACCTTGAATATACTACAAGTTTGCATTACCTGCAGTGCAGAAAAATTCTCAGCAACAAAAGAGCGATCAAATTAAGATCCTACATCTGTACCATTAAATGGTTGACGACTGCACAAGTATGGGTTAAAAAGCACGCCTGTCAATCATCAATTGTCACAGTGTTGATAATGGGCAAAAAAACATTGAAAGCTCCTGAGACACTGACTATCTCACTACTGTAGACTTGCCTGTGTTGGATGAATGTAAATTACATTTCCAGGAAGAAATGTGATGATAACTGGAAAGTCGGAACATGGGCGTGCTCATAAAATCAATTTGTCATTCTTATTCGAGAAGGGGGTGTCTGCTACTCTGCTTCTTCCACTTAATGGAGCTGACCAAGCAGAATAGTTGATCTCCATGCCTTATGGAGAAAGGAGTTGATCTCCATGCCTTATGGAGAGAGGAGTTGATCTCCATGCCTTATGGTGAGAGGAGTTGATATCCATGCCTTATGGAGAAAGGAGTTGATCTCCATGCCTTATGGAGAGAGGAGCTGATCTCCATGCTTTATGGAGAGAGGAGCTGATCTCCATGCTTTATGGAGAGAGGAGTTGATCTCTATGCCTTATGGAGAAAGGAGTTGATCTCCATGCCTTATGGAGAGAGGAGCTGATCTCCATGCTTTATGGAGAGAGGAGCTGATCTCCATGCCTTATGGAGAAAGGAGTTGATCTCCATGCTTTATGGAGAGAGGAGCTGATCTCCATGCCTTATGGAGAGAGGCGTTGATATCCATGCCTTATGGAGAGAGGAGTTGATCTCCATGCCTTATGGAGAGAGGAGTTGATATCCATGCCTTATGGAGAGAGGAGTTGATCTCCATGCTTTATGGAGAGAGGAGCTGATCTCCATGCCTTATGGAGAGAGGAGTTGATATCCATGCCTTATGGAGAGAGGAGCTGATCTCCATGCTTTATGGAGAGAGGAGTTGATCTCCATGCCTTATGGAGAGAGGAGTTGATCTCCATGCCTTATGGAGAGAGGAGTTGATCTCCATGCCTTATGGAGAGAGGAGCTGATCTCCATGCCTTATGGAGAGAGGAGTTGATATCCATGCCTTATGGAGAGAGGAGCTGATCTCCATGCTTTATGGAGAGAGGAGTTGATATCCATGCCTTATGGTGAGAGGAGTTGATCTCCATGCTTTATGGAGAGAGGAGCTGATCTCCATGCCTTATGGAGAAAGGAGTTGATCTCCATGCTTTATGGAGAGAGGAGTTGATCTCCATGCCTTATGGAGAGAGGAGTTGATCTCCATGCCTTATGGAGAAAGGAGTTGATATCCATGCCTTATGGAGAGAGGAGCTGATCTCCATGCCTTATGGAGAGAGGAGTTGATCTCCATGCCTTATGGAGAGAGGAGTTGATCTCCATGCCTTATGGAGAGAGGAGTTGATATCCATGCCTTATGGAGAGAGGAGTTGATCTCCATGCTTTATGGAGAGAGGAGTTGATCTCCATGCCTTATGGAGAGAGGAGTTGATCTCCATGCCTTATGGAGAGAGGAGTTGATCTCCATGCCTTATGGAGAGAGGAGTTGATCTCCATGCCTTATGGAGAGAGGAGTTGATCTCCATGCTTTATGGAGAGAGGAGTTGATCTCCATGCTTTATGGTGAGAGGAGCTGATCTCCATGCTTTATGGAGAGAGGAGCTGATCTCCATGCTTTATGGAGAGAGGAGTTGATCTCCATGCTTTATGGAGAGAGGAGCTGATCTCCATGCCTTATGGAGAAAGGAGTTGATCTCCATGCTTTATGGAGAGAGGAGTTGATCTCCATGCCTTATGGAGAGAGGAGCTGATCTCCATGCTTTATGGAGAGAGGAGCTGATCTCCATGCCTTATGGAGAAAGGAGTTGATCTCCATGCTTTATGGAGAGAGGAGTTGATCTCCATGCCTTATGGAGAGAGGAGTTGATATCCATGCTTTATGGAGAGGGGAGCTGATCTCCATGCCTTATGGAGAAAGGAGTTGATCTCCATGCTTTATGGAGAGAGGAGCTGATCTCCATGCCTTATGGAGAAAGGAGTTGATCTCCATGCCTTATGGAGAGAGGAGTTGATATCCATGCCTTATGGAGAGAGGAGTTGATCTCCATGCTTTATGGAGAGAGGAGTTGATCTCCATGCTTTATGGTGAGAGGAGCTGATCTCCATGCTTTATGGAGAGAGGAGCTGATCTCCATGCTTTATGGAGAGAGGAGTTGATCTCCATGCTTTATGGAGAGAGGAGCTGATCTCCATGCCTTATGGAGAAAGGAGTTGATCTCCATGCTTTATGGAGAGAGGAGTTGATCTCCATGCCTTATGGAGAAAGGAGTTGATCTCCATGCCTTATGGAGAGAGGAGCTGATCTCCATGCTTTATGGAGAGAGGAGCTGATCTCCATGCCTTATGGAGAAAGGAGTTGATCTCCATGCTTTATGGAGAGAGGAGTTGATCTCCATGCCTTATGGAGAGAGGAGTTGATATCCATGCTTTATGGAGAGAGGAGCTGATCTCCATGCCTTATGGAGAAAGGAGTTGATCTCCATGCTTTATGGAGAGAGGAGCTGATCTCCATGCCTTATGGAGAAAGGAGTTGATCTCCATGCCTTATGGAGAGAGGAGTTGATATCCATGCCTTATGGAGAGAGGAGCTGATCTCCATGCTTTATGGAGAGAGGAGTTGATCTCCATGCCTTATGGAGAGAGGAGCTGATCTCCATGCTTTATGGAGAGAGGAGTTGATCTCCATGCCTTATGGAGAGAGGAGCTGATCTCCATGCTTTATGGAGAGAGGAGTTGATCTCCATGCCTTATGGAGAGAGGAGTTGATCTCCATGCCTTATGGAGAGAGGAGTTGATATCCATGCCTTATGGAGAGAGGAGTTGATCTCCATGCTTTATGGAGAGAGGAGTTGATCTCCATGCCTTATGGAGAGAGGAGTTGATATCCATGCCTTATGGAGAGAGGAGTTGATCTCCATGCCTTATGGAGAGAGGAGTTGATCTCCATGCCTTATGGAGAGAGGAGTTGATCTCCATGCCTTATGGAGAGAGGAGTTGATATCCATGCCTTATGGAGAGAGGAGTTGATCTCCATGCTTTATGGAGAGAGGAGTTGATCTCCATGCCTTATGGAGAGAGGAGTTGATCTCCATGCCTTATGGAGAGAGGAGTTGATCTCCATGCCTTATGGAGAGAGGAGTTGATCTCCATGCCTTATGGAGAGAGGAGTTGATCTCCATGCTTTATGGAGAGAGGAGTTGATCTCCATGCTTTATGGAGAGAGGAGTTGATCTCCATGCTTTATGGAGAGAGGAGTTGATCTCCATGCTTTATGGTGAGAGGAGCTGATCTCCATGCTTTATGGAGAGAGGAGCTGATCTCCATGCTTTTTGGAGAGAGGAGTTGATCTCCATGCTTTATGGAGAGAGGAGCTGATCTCCATGCCTTATGGTGAGAGGAGTTGATCTCCATGCTTTATGGTGAGAGTAGTTGATCTCCATGCTTTATGGAGAGAGGAGCTGATCTCCATGCTTTATGGAGAGAGGAGTTGATCTCCATGCTTTATGGAGAGAGGAGTTGATCTCCATGCTTTACGGAGAGAGGAGTTGATCTCCATGCTTTATGGAGAGAGGAGTTGATCTCCATGCCTTATGGAGAGGGAGGACATGACTGTAATAGAACCAGGAATGATCTGATCTGAGAAGCTTCTCTGTAATGATAGGGAGGGACCCTCTGTCCTTTTTACCACCACAAGGCTGTCATCTACTTCCCTCTCCTCTATCCTTCTGTCTCTCCCCTCCTCTGCAGCTTTCACATTCATACCCTAGCCAACAGCATGCCAGCTGAGCAGCCCTCTTGTCCTGAGAGACACAGGGAACAGGCCCAGCCCGGCCCAGCTGTCGGACGTACTCTTCTTGGAGGCTGAGGCGAGTATAGCTGGAAGGAGGTTTGGGCTGGATTGTGCCTCAGATGTGCCCTGTAGAAGAGTCTGGGGGGCCAGGGAGTGAACACTGCCACTCCCCAGCAGACGGCGGAGGACAGCAGGAGAGGGCAGCCACACAGTGGCCCCATACTGGCACAGGAACAGCATAAGAGGGCAGCCAGACAGTGACCCCACACTGGCACAGGAACAGGAACACTTGTTCATCTGCAGACTCATAATGAGGGGATCAACAACCATCGGTAACAGCACAGGCATTGATCACAGATATCTACCAACCAAGGCATCTGGTCTGAGTACCCCTTAAAGAGACTCAACAGGGTGTACAAGTAATGGAGCACAGAAAGATGTTAGCAACCTCAGCCTATTGAGGCATCCGCATACATAGGTTCGGTTTGTTCTTAGCAGATTGAACCGACCCTCTGTGCTCTCATACCACCTAAAGACCTTGACAAACGAGAGAAAAGCTCCATTATTACTGTTGTTTGTCCCTCTTGAGCCACTGTAACAACAACGTAGCCAGAAACACTTCCTCAAAATAGTCTGAATTAATCTACGACAAATCCAGAAATGTGTCATTCCTTTTGACGTTTTTTTGCGGAGGAGGTCTTAGTCATGCAATGCTCCATCCAGCTAAGATGTTTGGTACAGTATTTCTCTAGAGCATTTGCATGAAAACTAGTCATCTCTCATAAACACTTCATGTTCTTACTCCTATTAAGAGTGGTACTGTTGACCAATCACTGAAGAAGGGGCATAGACTTCGGCTATCCATCCTCGACTTGCCTCAAGAAAACAATGGTGTGCACGAACAACCCAAAAGAAAACCTGCCGAAGACCAAATCGAACAAAAACACCATAATATGTTACGGTAAGCTTTATACTTCAGTGTTGACAGGGGTGGTTTTAGTTGATAATGAGGGTGTGTACTGCCAATGACAGCTCATGAAGCACAGTTGAGTGCTGAGTAGACTACCTCCTTTGATGAGATTATCACGCAGACAACAGGGAGGGTGACAGGACGACAGTGGGGCTCATTTGGTGCCCTGGTGGATAGTATCTCTTCTAACCTCGGTAGACTCAACCTGTAGACAACTGAAATAAGATCCATCTGTAAGCTATTACGGCAAATGTCTGCTCACTTAAAGATCAACTACCTTTAAAAAGCAATGAATCCCTTTGAAAACGGCCTATGTGGCATCGATATGAGTCAGAAACAGTTATTCTGGTGTCAAAATGAATTGAATACAAAGTGTAAATAGTATAATGTTGGTCATAAAGTCAGTCTGGTCTAAAACGGAGTTTGGAACATCTGTGAGTCACAACGGGTAAATGAAGGTTTTGAATTTGATGACGAACATGGGGTGAACAGCTGCGGTGACTGGTCTCTATCTAATAGCATAGACAGACCTGCCCAGCAGCTTCGACTTTGTTTACATAAGACAACAAGTGGCACATTTTTTCACTTGAGAAATACCTTCACCAAACACCTCAAAATGAATTACACATTTCTTGAGTTATCAAAATGAATTACAGATTTCTTGAGTTATCAAAATGAATTACAGATTTCTTGAGTTATCAAAATGAATTACAGATTTCTTGAGTTATCAAATTTCTTGAGTGTAGGCTTCCGCGTCTACAGTGTCACATGGGGGACAAACATCATTAACCAAATGTGGAATCGGTCAGGAAACACACCTCCAAGACTGAAATAAGAATTTTGTAATAAGAAACAGAAAAATCGTGCCAATCGGCGTGCTCAGTGTCTCTTTAATGCTGCCCCTGCTGTGAGAGAAATCAGTGAGAACACAGCGAAGCTGCTGCTAAGTGGTGGGCCCAGTGCAACATGTTCTCAGACCATACATAGTATCCCTAAACCATACCTTATGGAAATACATTTCATTGTCACCCATGTCTATGATATGAGGCAAACTACAAAAAATCCTTTCTTATCTTCTTACCTGAAAGTTTCTTGGAACCATGGCTCACTACAAAATGGTGGTTCTGAGTGTCATTGTGAATCACGGTGCTTTGATTTAAATTTTACAGTCTGGGCCATGCCCAATCACATGCTGTTGTTCCCTTAAACACCACAGAATAGCTGATTTCTCTTGTCCATCAATTCTGTAGTAGTAATAAGGGAAAAGGAACCAGCTGTTTTGTTGTCAGACTAAAGACTGAGTCTCACCTCAATCTCACCTCAGCTCATGTTACACGGCCCCGAACAGACCCAGGAGAGGGAGGGTCAGATCAGGGTCGTATTCATTACAGCACACCGTAGGTTAACTTTTCGCAACGGGAAACGAAAACGAGAGTTTCTTATTGGAAAAGGACAGTTAGTCACTTCCTGTTTAAGTGTATTTCTTCTGTTTGGTGCCTAATTAATATGATCCAGAACAGAGCTCTGTGGACAGAACAGCTCATGACCACTAATCAATTTAAATTACAATTACACTTCATTAAAGGGCTAAGCCCCACAGCACCTGTAGTGGAAAATCAATGGTGAATCCTCAGTCCTAGCCACTCTGCTGGCACAGACACATTAGTCCAGTCTCCCTAATCAGCACAAAGAACCTTCCTATGGGTCCTCCTTCAAGAGAAGAGAAGAGGGGAGAAGAGGGGAGAAGAGGAGAGGAGAGGAGAGGAGAGGAGAGGAGAGGAGAGGAGAGGAGAGGAGAGGAGAGGAGAGGAGAGGAGAGGAGAGGAGAGGAGAGGAGAGGAGAGGAGAGGAGAGGAAATAGCCTCACTGCTGCTGTTCCTGGTGTCATTGAGAAGTGAAATGCCTGGAAGACAGAAATAGGGGTATAGACAGACAGTGCCAAAAGATGAGAGGGATAAAATGCTCATTGACAGCAAACGTACAATCCTGGTTCCTCTATCTGAACTGACATGATGAAATATAGAAATGATCCTACACGGAGAGTTAGGATCTTGAAAACCAATGCACTACTGGAAGATAATTGCATTGCTTCATACATCTATGTTCTCAATGCAAAACCAAGCATACGGATGACTGTGATTTATAGAATTGGTGGGTTAAATTGGGTGTAAAATTTGGGTCTGGGTGTCCATGCCAACATATGCAGGAAAGAATGGGATCTATCCTTTTTGTGACAATGGGGAGACATTCATTCCTTCTTAACTCAATGTTCCAAGGTCCACTATCATTCTTCAGATAAGACAGTGTGATGAGACTGCCTCAATACCCTATTTATCTGAACTATATTATTTGCCCTAGGAAACCATTTCCCCCAAATTATTTCAGGCACACAATAATTCAGCATGCCCACATCTTTGACCAGGGCATTTGTCAGTTTCATCTTTATTTCTCAATAGAATGCAATAGACCTTTCTGCAGTACACTGTCCTTGTTCATTTCAGAGTTTGACCATTTTTTTAAATGTAAATTAATATTGTTGCATGGGGAAATTAAGTAAACAAATGCACTTAGACAATTATCTACTGGCTCTTGTATCTCTCTTTCCATTGTTTTTACCGACATCAGACTCCACAGTTCAATATAGCCTACTCAATGATATTTACTCAAGATCATCATGGCTATGCTGCTCTCCGGTGGTGAAAAGTGATAACTGCATAATAATGATTGTATGTTTATTTATTTTATTTAACCTTTATTTAACTAGGCAAGTCAGTTTAGAAAAAATCGTATTTTACCATGACAGCCTACCCCGGCCAAACCCTCCACTAACCCAGACGACGCTGGGCCAATTGTGTGCCGCCCTATGTGCAGTATGTTGGTAGAACTGTGAGTAGTTTGAAGCACCTATACACAATTTATATCTTTGGCTGAATGACATATAATGTAGTGGTGCTTATCTAGGCTCTTCTCTTTTTTCATATATCATTAAACCTGAATATGCTGTTTTATAAAGGGATAAAAGTAAAGTGTCTTTAAATCCACATTTTATTAGTAAAGCATATACAACATTTATAAAGCTTTAGAGAGTATAAACAGATACAGCGAGGCTCTGATTGAACAAGGAGAGGATTTATTTAAATACTGTCATAAAGTGTTAAAGTGTTATCAGCATTGACGTTAACTGTATTTCACAAGTCAGTATAGCAATTAGTCAAAGGTGTAAAAAGTACTCAAATATCATACTTGAGTAAAAGTAAAGATACCTTAATATAAAACGACTCAAGTAAAAGTGAAAGTAACCAAGTAAAATACTACCTGAGTAAAAGTCTAATAGTATCCGATTTTAAATGTACTTAAGTACAGTAGTGTAAAAAGTACTCAATTTTCATACTGAGTAAAAGTACAAAGTAAAAGTATTACATCAAATTTCTTATATTTAGCAAACCAGATGGCAAAATGTATTTTTGTATAACTTTTTTGACAACCAGGGGCACACTCCAACACTCAGACATAATTTACAAAGGAAGCATTTGTGTTTAGTGACTCCACCAGATCAGAGACAGTAGGGATGACCAGGGACGTTCTCTTGATAAGTGTGTGAATTGGACCCTTTTCCTGTCCTGCTAAGCATTCAAATTGTAACTAGTACTTCTGGGTGTCAGGCAAAATGTATGGAGTAAAAAGGATATCATTTTCTTTAGGAATGTAGTGAAGTAAAAATAAAAGTTGTCAAAAATATAAATAGTAAAGTAAAGTACAGATACCCCAAAAAACGACTAAATTAGTAGTTTAAAGTATTTTTACTTAAGTACTTTACACCACTGCAATTAGTAGACCTCATTAAAAACAATGAAGCACTGGTAAATGTGCTATTAAAATACAATAATAACTAGTGCTAAAAGCATATGGTAGTTTAAAGGCCCAGCGCAGTCCAGTGGCGTAGTTAGAAATTTGTTGATGCATAAACAGTTCATTTGGAAAGTATTCAGACCCCTTCCCTTTTTCAACATTTTTACGTTACAGCCATCTTCCAAAATAGATTTTTTTTAATCCTCAGCAAACTACACATAATACCTCATAATGACAAAGAGAAAACTGCTTTTTTTTTGTTTTTGCAAATGTATTAAAAATTAAAAACAGAAATACCTTATTTACGTAAGTATTCAGACCCTTTGCTATGAGAGTTAAAATTGAGCTCAGGTGCATCCTGTTTCCATTGATCATCCTTGACATGTTTCTACAACTTGATTGGAGTCCACCTGTGGTAAATTCAATTGATTGGAC
Source organism: Salvelinus alpinus (assembly GCF_045679555.1). Taxonomy (NCBI): domain Eukaryota; kingdom Metazoa; phylum Chordata; class Actinopteri; order Salmoniformes; family Salmonidae; genus Salvelinus; species Salvelinus alpinus. The sequence goes on from NC_092092.1 coordinate 64,317,344, forward strand.
ATGATTTTGAAAGGCACACACTTGTCTATATAAGGTCCCACAGTTGACAGTGCATGTCAGAGAAAAAGCCAAGCAACGAGGTCGAAGGAATTGTCCGTAGAGCTCCGAGACAGGATTGTGTCGAGGCACAAATCTGGTAACGGGTACCAATAAAATTAGGCAGCATTGAATGTCCCCAAGAACACAGTGGCCTCCATAATTAATTTAATGGAAGAAGTTTGGAACCACGAAGACTCTTCCTAGAGCTGGCCACCCGGCCAAACTGAGCAATCGGGGGAGACGGGCCTTGGTCAGGGAGGTGACTAAGAACCAGATGGACACTGACAGAGATCCAGAGTTCCTCTGTGGAGATGGAGCAAAACAATAAGGTCTTTATGTATCCTCAGAGAGAACAGAACACTAGGTTACATGATGTGGAAATACAGATTTGTCTTCCACTGTATATTTTCATGGTATTTTCCTATTGTCTATCTTCCATTCAACATTTATCTACACTGAACAAAAATATAAACACAACATGCAGCAATTTTACAGAGTTACAGTTTATATAAGGAAAGCGTTCCATTGAAATAAATTCATTAGACCTTAATCTATGGATTTCACATGACTGAGAATCCAGATATGCATCTGTTGGTCACAGATACTGTAATGTTCAGGCACGACAGTGCAGGAAGACCAATAATTGTTTACGACAACACCAACCTAATAGGACACCTCATGATGGATCAATACTACCACAGTCAATACAGTGCATCAGAAGCAACGCAACAAGCAGCCAGCTGCCAACAAGCACACAGAAAGGGATAAATCAAACAACCAATGCAGGAATTGTGTAGGCAAATACCCACATTATGGAGACTGTACCGTGAGAGAAAAAGAGTGCAACGTTTGTGGGAAACAAAATCCCTTTGCAAAGCAGTGCAGCTCAAAACCAAAGCAGGAGCAACACACAGATACCAGAGCCAATGCTAAAGACAGATCACGCCAGAGAGTCAACCAAGTAGATGCAACACATAGTGGAGGTGGGAGGCCAAACTCATCAAGCAGTGATCATGCCTAGGTGTTTGTAGTTAAGTGACAAAGTGTTAAACAGCCACAAACACATTCAGCTAAATGGTGTCAGAGTAGCATATCTGATAGACTAGAGTAGAGTAGAGGTTCTGATAGACTAGAGTAGATTAACAGCTCTGACAGACTACAGTAGAGTAGCATATCTGATAGACTAGAGTAGAGTAGAGGTTCTGATAGACTAGAGTAGATTAACAGCTCTGACAGACTACAGTAGAGTAGAATATCTGATAGACTAGAGTAGAGTAGAGGTTCTGATAGACTAGAGTAGATTAACAGCTCTGACAGACTACAGTAGAGTAGCATATCTGATAGACTAGAGTAGAGTAGAGGTTCTGATAGACTAGAGTAGATTAACAGCTCTGACAGACTAGAGTAGATTAACAGCTCTGACATACTACAGTAGAGTAGCATATCTGATAGACTAGAGTAGAGTAGAAGTTCTGATAGACTAGAGCAGAGTAGAAGTTCTGATAGACTAGAGCAGAGTAGCATATCTGATAGACTAGAGTAGAGTAGCATATCTGATAGACTAGAGTAGACTAGCAGCTCTGATAGACTAGAGTAGAGTAGCAGCTCTGATAGACTAGAGTAGAGTAGCAGCTCTGATAGAATAGAGTAGAGTAACAGCTCTGATAGACTAGAGTAGAGTAACAGCTCTGATAGACTAGAGTAGAGTAGCAGCTCTGATAGACTAGAGTAGAGTAGCATATCTGATAGAATAGAGTAGAGTAGCAGCTCTGATAGACTAGAGTAGAGTAGCAGCTCTGATAGACTAGAGTAGAGTAGCAGCTCTGATAGACTAGAGTAGAGTAGAGTAGAAGTTCTGATAGACTAGAGCAGAGTAGACTAGAGTAGAGTAACAGCTCTGATAGACTAGAGTAGAGTAGCAGCTCTGATAGACTAGAGTAGAGTAGCAGCTCTGATAGACTAGAGTAGAGTAGAAGCTCTGATAGACGAGAGTAGAGCAGCAGATCTAATAGACTAGAGTAGAGTAGCAGCTCTGATAGACGAGAGTAGAGTAGTAGTTCTGATTGACTAGAGTATCAGCTCTGAGAGACTAGAGTAGAGTAGCAGTACTTATAGACTAGAATAGCAGATCTGATAGACTTGGTAGAGAAGCAGTTTGGATAGACTAGAGTTGTGTAGCAGATCTGATAGACTAGAGTAGAGTAGCAGCTCTAATAGACTAGAGTAGAGTAGAAGTACTTATAGACTAGAGTAGAGTAGCAGCTCTAATAGACTAGAGTAGAGTAGAAGTACTTATAGACTAGAGTAGAGTAGCAGCTCTAATAGACTAGAGTAGAGTAGCATATCTGATAGACTAGAGTAGAGTAGCAGCTCTAATAGACTAGAGTAGAGTAGAAGTACTTATAGACTAGAGTAGAGTAGCAGCTCTAATAGACTAGAGTAGAGTAGCATATCTGATAGACTAGAGTAGAGTAGCAGCTCTAATAGACTAGAGTAGAGTAGAAGTACTTATAGACTAGAGTAGCAGATCTGATAGACTTGGTAGAGAAGCAGTTCGGATAGACTAGAGTTGTGTATCAGATCTGATAGACTACATTAGCAGCTTTGCTAGACTAGAGTAGAGCAGCAGATCTGATAGACTAGAGTAGAAGTTCTAATAGAGTAGAGTAGTAGTTCTGATAGACTAAAGTAGAGTAGCAGTTCTGATAGACTAGAGTAGAGCAGCAGATCTGATAGACTAGAGTAGAAGTTCTGATATAGTAGAGTAGAAGTTCTGATAGACTAGGGTAGAGTAGAAGTTCTGATAGACTAGGGTAGAGTAGAAGTTCTGATAGACTAGGGTAGAGTGGAAGTTCTGAGAGTAGAGTAGCAGTTTTGATATAGTAGAGTAGAAGTTCTGATTGAGTAGAGTGGAACCTCTGACAGAGTAGAGTAGCAGCTCTGAAAGAAGAGAGTAGAGTAGCAGATCTGATGGACAGGATGAGCAGTTCTGATATAGTAGAATAGAAGATCTGATAGAGTAGAATATCTGATAGACTACAGTGGAAGTTTTGATAGAGTAGAGAAACAGTTCAGATAGACTAGAGTAGCAGTTCTGATAAAGTAGAGTAGAAGTTCTGATAGACTAGAGTGGAGTAGCAGTTCTGATAGACTAGAGTAGCATGTCTGATAAAGTAGAGTAGAGGTTCTGATAAACTAGAGCAGCAGTTCTGATGTAGTAGAGCAGAGGTACTGATAGACTAGAGTGGAGTAGAAGTTCTGATAGACGAAATTAGAGTAGCAACTCTGATAGACTAGAGTAGCAGCTCTGATAGACTAGAGTAGCAGCTCTGATAGACTAGAGTAGAGTAGAAGTTCTGATAAACTAGATTAGAGTAGAATCTCTGATAGACTAGAGTAGAAGTTCTGATAGAGGAGAGTAGAGGTACTGATAGACTAGAGTAGAGTAGATGTTCTGATATACGAGATTAGAGTAGAAGCTCTGATAGACTAGAGTAGCAGTTCTGATAGAGTAGAGTAGAAGTTCTGATAGAGTAGAGTAGCAGATCTGATAGACTAGAGTAGAAGCTCTTAGACCAGAGTAGAGTTGCAGTTCTTATAGAGTAGAGTAGCAGTTCTGGTAGACGACAGTAGATTCGAGGATCTAATAGACTAGAGTAGAGTAGCAGCTCTGATAGACTAGAGTAGAGTAGAGCTTCTGATAGACTAGAGTAGAGTAGCAGCTCTGATAGACTAGAGAAGAGTAGAAGTTCTGATAGAGTAGAGTAGAGTAGCAGTTCTGATAGACGACAGTAGATTCGAGGATCTAATAAACTAGAGTAGAGTAGCAGTACTGATAGACTAGAGTAGAGTAGCAGCTCTGATAGACTAGAGTAGCAGTTCTGATAGAGAGAGTAGAGTAGAGTAAACGTTCTGATAGAGTAGAGTAGCAGATCTGATATATTAGAGTAGAGTAGCAGATCTGATAGACCGGAGTAGTGTAGAATTTATGATAGACTAGAGTATAGGTGCAATTCTGATAGACTACATTAGCAGCTTTGATAGACTAGAGTAGAGCAGCAGATCTGATAGACTAGAGTGGAAGTTCTAATAGAGTAGAGTTGCAGTTCTGATAGAGTAGAGTAGAAGTTCTGATTGAGTAGAGTGGAAGCTCTGGCAGAGTAGAGTAGCATATCTAATTGGACAGGATGAGCAGTTCTGATATAGTAGAATAGAAGATCTGATAGAGTAGAATATCTGATAGACTACAGTGGAAGTTTTGATAGAGTAGAGAAACAGTTCTGATAGAATAGAGTAGCAGTTCTGATAGACTAGATTAGAAGTTCGGATAAAGTAGAGTAGACGTTCTGAAAAACTAGAGCAGCAGTTCTGATGTAGTAGAGTAGATGTACTGATAGACTAGAGTGGAGTAGAAGTTCTGATAGACTAGTGTAGAAGTTCTGATAGAGTAGAGTAGAGGTACCGATAGACTAGAGTGGAGTAGAAGTTCTGATAGATGAGATTAGAGTAGAAGCTCTGATAGACAAGAGTAGCAGTTCTGATAGAGTAGAGTAGCAGTTCTGATAAAGTAGAGTAGCAGATTTGATAGACTAGAGTAGAGAAGCAGCTCTTAGACCAGTGTAGAGTAGCAGTTCTGATAGAGTAGAGTAGAGTAGCAGTTCTGAGAGTAGAGTAACAGTTCTGATAGACTAGAGTAGAGTAACAGTTCTGATAAACTAGAGTAGAGTAGAGGTTATGATATAGTAGAGCAGAAGTTCTGATAGACTAGAGTAGATTGGAAGTTCTGAGAGTAGAGCAGCAGATCTGATAGACTAAAGTTTAGTAGCAGTTCTGGTTGACTAGAGTAGAGTAGCAGCTCTTATAGACCAGAGTAGAGTAGCAGTTCTGATAGAGTAGAGTAGCAGTTCTGATAGAGTAGAGTAGCAGTTCTGATAGACTAGAGTAGAGGTTCTGATATAGTAGAGTAGAAGTTCTGATAGACTAGGGTAGAGTAGCAGTTCTGATAGACTAGAGTAGAGTAGCAGTTCTGATAGACTAGAGTAGAGTAGCAGCTCTGATAGACTAGAGTAGAAGTTCTGATATAGTAGAGTAGAAGTTCTGATAGACTAGAGTGGAAGTTCTGATATAATAGAGTAGAGTTGCAGGTCTGATAGACTGGAGTAGAGTGGAGGCTCTGATTGAATAGATTAGCAGCTCTGAAAGAAAAATGCAGCAGTTCTGATAGACTAAAGTAGAGTAGCAGTTCTGAAAGAATAGAGTAGCAGGTCTGATCGACTAGAGTAGAGTAGCAGCTCTGATAGAGTAGAGTAGAGTAGCAGCTCTGATCGACTAGAGTAGAGTAGCAGCTCTGATAGACTAGAGTATACGTTCTGATATAGTAGAGTAGAAGATCTGATAGAGTAGAGCAGAAGTTCTGATAGACTAGAGTAGAGTGGAATTTCTGATATACTAGAGTAGAGTGGAATTTCTGATCGACTAGAGTAACAGTTCTGAATAGAGTAGAGTAGAAGTTCTAATTGAGTAGAGCAGCTTATCTGATAGACTAGAGTAGAGTAGCAGCTCTTATAGAACAGAGTAGGGTAGCAGTTCTGATAGAGTAGAGTAGAGTAGCAGTTCTGATAGGCCACAGTAGATTCGAAGATCTGATAGACTATAGTAGAGTAGCAGTTCTGATCGACTAGAGTACAGTGGAATTTCTGATAGACTAGAGTAGAAGTTCTGATAGAGTAGAGTAGAAGATCTGATGTAGTAGAGTAGAAGTTCTGATAGACTAGAGTAGAGTAGCAGCTCTTATTGAACAGAGTAGGGTAGCAGTTCTGATAGAGTAGAGTAGAGTAGCAGTTCTGATAGACCACAGTAGATTCGAGGATCTGATAGACTAGAGTAGAGTAGCAGTACTGATCGACTAGAGTGGAGTAGCACCTCTGGTAGACTAGAGTAGAAGTTCTGATATAGTAGAGTAGAAGATCTGATAGAGTAGAGCAGAAGTTCTGATAGACTAGAGTAGAGTGGAATTTCTGATATACTAGAGTAGAGTGGAATTTCTGATCGACTAGAGTAACAGTTCTGAATAGAGTAGAGTAGAAGTTCTAATTGAGTAGAGCAGCATATCTGATAGACTAGAGTAGAGTAGCAGCTCTTATAGAACAGAGTAGGGTAGCAGTTCTGATAGACCACAGTAGATTCGAAGATCTGATAGACTATAGTAGAGTAGCAGTTCTGATCGACTAGAGTACAGTGGAATTTCTGATAGACTAGAGTAGAAGTTCTGATAGAGTAGAGTAGAAGATCTGATGTAGTAGAGTAGAGGTTCTGATAGACTAGAGTAGAGTAGCAGCTCTTATTGAACAGAGTAGGGTAGCAGTTCTGATAGAGTAGAGTAGAGTAGCAGTTCTGATAGACCACAGTAGATTCGAGGATCTGATAGACTAGAGTAGAGTAGCAGTACTGATCGACTAGAGTGGAGTAGCACCTCTGGTAGACTAGAGTAGAAGTTCTGATATAGTAGAGTAGAAGATCTGATAGAGTAGAGTGGAATTTCTGATAGACTAGAGTAGAAGATCTGATAGACTAGAGTAGAAGATCTGATGTAGTAGAGTAGCAGTTCTGATAGACTAGAGTAGAAGATCTGGTAGAGTAAAGATCTGATAGACCAGAGTAGAGTAGAGGATATGATAGACTAGAGTAAAGTAGAATTTCTGATAGACTAGAGTAGAGTAGAAGTTCTGATATACTAGAGTAGAAGTGCTGATAGAGTAGAGTAGCAGTTATTCGTAGATTAGAGTAGAAGATATTATAGACTAGAGTAGATTGGAAGTTCTGAGTAGATTAGCAGTTTTGATGAAGTAGAGTAGCAGTTCTGATAGACTAAAGTTTAGTAGCAGTTCTGGTTGACTAGAGTAGAGTAGCAGCTCTTATAGACCAGAGTAGAGTAGCAGTTCTGATAGAGTAGAGTAGCAGTTCTGATAGACTAGAGTAGAGGTTCTGATATAGTAGAGTAGCAGATCTGATCGACTAGAGTAGAGTAGCAGCTCTGATAGAGTAGAGTAGAGTAGCAGCTCTGATCGACTAGAGTAGAGTAGCAGCTCTGATAGACTAGAGTATACGTTCTGATATAGTAGAGTAGAAGATCTGATAGAGTAGAGCAGAAGTTCTGATAGACTAGAGTAGAGTGGAATTTCTGATATACTAGAGTAGAGTGGAATTTCTGATCGACTAGAGTAACAGTTCTGAATGGAGTAGAGTAGAAGTTCTAATTGAGTAGAGCAGCATATCTGATAGACTAGAGTAGAGTAGCAGCTCTTATAGAACAGAGTAGGGTAGCAGTTCTGATAGAGTAGAGTAGAGTAGCAGTTCTGATAGACCACAGTAGATTCGAGGATCTGATAGACTATAGTAGAGTAGCAGTTCTGATCGACTAGAGTACAGTGGAATTTCTGATAGACTAGAGTAGAAGTTCTGATAGAGTACAGTAGAAGATCTGATGTAGTAGAGTAGCAGTTCTGATAGACTAGAGTAGAGTAGCAGCTCTTATTGAACAGAGTATGGTAGCAGTTCTGATAGAGTAGAGTAGAGTAGCAGTTCTGATAGACCACAGTAGATTCGAGGATCTGATAGACTAGAGTAGAGTAGCAGTACTGATCGACTAGAGTGGAGTAGCACCTCTGGTAGACTAGAGTAGAAGTTCTGATATAGTAAAGTAGAAGATCTGATAGAGTAGAGTGGAATTTCTGATAGACTAGAGTAGAAGATCTGATGTAGTAGAGTAGCAGTTCTGATAGACTAGAGTAGAAGATCTGGTAGAGTAAAGATCTGATAGACCAGAGTAGAGTAGAGGATATGATAGACTAGAGTAAAGTAGCATTTCTGATAGACTAGAGTAGAGTAGAAGTTCTGATATACTAGAGTAGAAGTGCTGATAGAGTAGAGTAGCAGTTATTCGTAGATTAGAGTAGAAGATATTATAGACTAGAGTAGATTGGCAGTTTTGATGAAGTAGAGTAGCAGTTCTGATAGAGGATAGTAGCAGATCTGATAGAGTAGAGCAGAAGTTCTGATAGACTAGAGTAGAGTGGAATTTCTGATATACTAGAGTAGAGTGGAATTTCTGATCGACTAGAGTAACAGTTCTGAATGGAGTAGAGTAGAAGTTCTAATTGAGTAGAGCAGCATATCTGATAGACTAGAGTAGAGTAGCAGCTCTTATAGAACAGAGTAGGGTAGCAGTTCTGATAGAGTAGAGTAGAGTAGCAGTTCTGATAGACCACAGTAGATTCGAAGATCTGATAGACTATAGTAGAGTAGCAGTTCTGATCGACTAGAGTACAGTGGAATTTCTGATAGACTAGAGTAGAAGTTCTGATAGAGTAGAGTAGAAGATCTGATGTAGTAGAGTAGAAGTTCTGATAGACTAGAGTAGAGTAGCAGCTCTTATTGAACAGAGTAGGGTAGCAGTTCTGATAGAGTAGAGTAGAGTAGCAGTTCTGATAGACCACAGTAGATTCGAGGATCTGATAGACTAGAGTAGAGTAGCAGTACTGATCGACTAGAGTGGAGTAGCACCTCTGGTAGACTAGAGTAGAAGTTCTGATATAGTAGAGTAGAAGATCTGATAGAGTAGAGTGGAATTTCTGATAGACTAGAGTAGAAGATCTGATAGACTAGAGTAGAAGATCTGATGTAGTAGAGTAGCAGTTCTGATAGACTAGAGTAGAAGATCTGGTAGAGTAAAGATCTGATAGACCAGAGTAGAGTAGAGGATATGATAGACTAGAGTAAAGTAGAATTTCTGATAGACTAGAGTAGAGTAGAAGTTCTGATATACTAGAGTAGAAGTGCTGATAGAGTAGAGTAGCAGTTATTCGTAGATTAGAGTAGAAGATATTATAGACTAGAGTAGATTGGAAGTTCTGAGTAGATTAGCAGTTTTGATGAAGTAGAGTAGCAGTTCTGATAGACTAAAGTTTAGTAGCAGTTCTGGTTGACTAGAGTAGAGTAGCAGCTCTTATAGACCAGAGTAGAGTAGCAGTTCTGATAGAGTAGAGTAGCAGTTCTGATAGACTAGAGTAGAGGTTCTGATATAGTAGAGTAGCAGATCTGATCGACTAGAGTAGAGTAGCAGCTCTGATAGAGTAGAGTAGAGTAGCAGCTCTGATCGACTAGAGTAGAGTAGCAGCTCTGATAGACTAGAGTATACGTTCTGATATAGTAGAGTAGAAGATCTGATAGAGTAGAGCAGAAGTTCTGATAGACTAGAGTAGAGTGGAATTTCTGATATACTAGAGTAGAGTGGAATTTCTGATCGACTAGAGTAACAGTTCTGAATGGAGTAGAGTAGAAGTTCTAATTGAGTAGAGCAGCATATCTGATAGACTAGAGTAGAGTAGCAGCTCTTATAGAACAGAGTAGGGTAGCAGTTCTGATAGAGTAGAGTAGAGTAGCAGTTCTGATAGACCACAGTAGATTCGAGGATCTGATAGACTATAGTAGAGTAGCAGTTCTGATCGACTAGAGTACAGTGGAATTTCTGATAGACTAGAGTAGAAGTTCTGATAGAGTACAGTAGAAGATCTGATGTAGTAGAGTAGCAGTTCTGACAGACTAGAGTAGAGTAGCAGCTCTTATTGAACAGAGTATGGTAGCAGTTCTGATAGAGTAGAGTAGAGTAGCAGTTCTGATAGACCACAGTAGATTCGAGGATCTGATAGACTAGAGTAGAGTAGCAGTACTGATCGACTAGAGTGGAGTAGCACCTCTGGTAGACTAGAGTAGAAGTTCTGATATAGTAGAGTTGAAGATCTGATAGAGTAGAGTGGAATTTCTGATAGACTAGAGTAGAAGATCTGATGTAGTAGAGTAGCAGTTCTGATAGACTAGAGTAGAAGATCTGGTAGAGTAAAGATCTGATAGACCAGAGTAGAGTAGAGGATATGATAGACTAGAGTAAAGTAGCATTTCTGATAGACTAGAGTAGAGTAGAAGTTCTGATATACTAGAGTAGAAGTGCTGATAGAGTAGAGTAGCAGTTATTCGTAGATTAGAGTAGAAGATATTATAGACTAGAGTAGATTGGCAGTTTTGATGAAGTAGAGTAGCAGTTCTGATAGAGGATAGTAGCAGATCTGATAGAGTAGAGTAGAGTGGAAGCTCTGACAGAGTAGAGTAGTAGTTCTGATACACTAGAGCAGAAATGCTGATAGACAAGAGTAGAGTAGCAATTCTGATAGACTAGAGTAGAGTAGCAGTTCTGATAGACTAGAGTAGCAGTTCTGATATAGTAGAGTAGCAGTTCTGATATAGTAGAGTAGCAGTTCTGATAGACTAGAGTAGAGTAGAAGCTCTGATAGACAATAGTAGAGTAGCAGATCTGATAGACCAGAGTAGAGTAGAGTAGCCGCTCTGATAGACTAGAGTAGAGTAGAAGCTCTGATAGACAATAGTAGAGTAGAAGATCTGATAGACCAGAGTAGAGTAGCAGATCTGATAGACCAGAGTAGAGTAGAGTAGCAGATCTGATAGACCGGAGTAGAGTAGAGTAGCAGATCTGATAGACCAGAGTGTAGTAGCAGATCTGATAGACAATAGTAAAGTAGCAGATCTGATAGACAATAGTAGAGTAGGAGTTCTGATAGACTAGAGTAGAGTAGCAGATCTGATAGACCAGAGTGTAGTAGCAGATCTGATAGACAATAGTAGAGTAGCAGATCTGATAGACACTAGTGTATTAGAAGATCTGATAGACCAGAGTAGAGTAGAGTAGCAGATCTGATAGACCAGAGTAGAGTAGCAGATCTGATAGACGAGAGAACAGTAGCAGTTCTGATAGACTAGAGTAGAGTAGCAGATCTGATAGACTAGACTAGAGTAACAACTCAATGTTTATATCCCAGGACAAATTATCTAGCAACAGCAAGCTAGCTAAATAGGACAAATTAGCTAGAAAGTGCAACCTAACTAGCTAAATTGCCATACATGTTTAATGCTTTTCGACCTGTCCCCGAATTAATGTCATTGGTTCAGAGTTTGTATTGATATTTTAACCTGCATGTCGTGGTCGCGTTTGTGTAGGGGGACAAAATACATTTATGCACAATAGCACACGATGGCGCACGCGCGCAGCCGGTTTGGGTTCTGTGTCAGCCTACCAGAGATGAGAAGCGTTTTTTCCTGCTTTTTATGGAAACCCAAAGGAGTCATACTCACTACACACACCGCGGGGCGCCCTGTCCATTGTGCTGACACAGCGCAGAGGAGATACAGATTTATTTTTTGCCAACATGTCACTCAATAAATTTTTGCTATTTTTAGGGAGCTAATCCCACTTTAGCCTCCTCCCTCCTAACAGTCAACGGTCCCCGATAAAATGTAACTGTTACAGTAGTAGTCTCAGAGTTAATGATCTAATGATCTAATTTACGACTGAGCAGACAAATCTAGCTAGCTTAGTCCAAAGGCCGGCAGATGGAATATGGTACTTTCTTTATGAAACACCCTTTTCCACCACCATGCTAAAGTGTATAATAATAAAATAGCATTCATTAGCCACCACAGCGTGATGGTGGAAAATGGTGTTTCATAAAGTACGTGTTTTTTCCCTCCTTCTCGCCATTAAATCTAGTTAAGGAGGAAATGGATGCCTTTACGGCCTGAATGAAGAACCATTCCAAAAGGGATACAAATGTACAGCCAGATTCATAGATTCCCTTTGGACGGTAAAATGAAACGGCTCAATATCGCTATCTGCCAGCTTTTGGCTAGATATAGCCCATCTTGGAAATAACCGAGTGTGTTGGATTAGCGTTTTGAAAGAAAAATAAAACATTTTAAAGCACACCTGAAGTTAATATTTTAAAAGGTTGACAACAGCCATAATTTATCGCGTTTTGGAAATAAACTCTTTCAATGAAAGCAGTGAAGGGATTATACCTGGAGTGACAATTAGGTTGTAATGATGTCCCGATTTACGTGCATCCCCAATCCTACATGACACCAGTAAATACCAGTCCTTTGGTTTCAGATTAGTCATGATCACAATGTTCGTTCCTTGATGTCATCAGAGATTGAGGCACTGCTAGTGCTGTTAGGATGGTCAGTGGGTAAAACGTAATCAGTGTTTACCTTTGAAAAGGATTTCACATTGTTTAGGTATTCCTGATCATAGACACATAGAAAGATGATAGAACCGCCGTCTGCACGTACATCTGACTCACTGTGGACAACAGAAAGTACATTTAAAGTGACATTTTACAAATGGCAGTGAGCAAACTAAGTTAGTTTAACTTTTGATTATCCATTTTGGTAACACTTTTCAATTATGTTGTAGTTAACATGAACTAAAGCATTCACAAAGAAGTATCCTTGTTTATTAAAGGCAATAATATATTGTTTATTAGAGCAGGTATTCATGTTAGTAAAGTGGCAATTCTTGAATGGTGCTGGTATTTGAGCATGGCATTTTGGGGAAAATGTATTTCATTTTTCTAGATAGTTTTTTAATCTAAATCAACTAACCTGTCCTGAGTCAGAGTAGTGTTGAACAGTAATGCAAAAATGACTTGCATCAAAATGTTAAAGGAGGAAAGGAGTAAATCAGTTGCATATCAGACCACCTCACAATCAGAAATAACGAGCAGAGACTGGTTTAACTAAATACATGTACTTACAGAGTATATAAATTTAGGGACATTCAGAAAGGCACTTCATTAAACATGATATAATTTCAAAGGCACTTGAAAGTACAGGAGAACATTTACAATTTCCAGTAATAAATATTTCCCATCTGATGATCTCGACATTGATTGTCTCCATATTCTACATGCAAATATAACAGTTTTACAAGTACAATAAACTAAAGCAGACGGTAACACTCTTTCCCAGCACGTATTACTGACTCTAGTATAACTTTAGTCATATGTAGCCATAAATATATACTGCTATGGCTAAACGACCATAAGAACATAAATAAAATAATAAAAAAGAAACATACAGCATTAAGGTATCAAAACTTCTGGCATGGCCTAAACTGGCTGGAGTGAAGGATTCTGGGAGTGTCTCTGAGCAGCAGTCTGGAAGGCTGTAAGTATAATAGGTCATTCGATGTGTTTTTCTACCTAAAAAATGACTTTCTACTATGAATAAACTTCTTACATTCCAGAAAGCTAAGACAACACATTTATCAATCACTACCTCACCGCAAGTTGCAACTGAAAAACAATAATGTATAATTTATAACTGATACATTCTCATACTGCATTCAAAACAGATAACACCCTCTTACTCTATAACCATTCATCTTGTTGACACCAGCTCTACTTTTGGTGCCACAGCCAGAGGACCGAACATTGCTTAAAAAAAGTGTCCTAAAACTTGACAATGCATGACAATGCATTCTGTCTTAGATGAGATTGTAACAGCAAGTTCATTTTGGTTCACAGTCTGACAAGATCAAAATTAAGATTACATAGCTATACTGTAAACATGACATTCAACTTTCAGATCAAAGAATTGTAATCGTGCAATAAGCACAGCTTTTTGGATACATTTACATATGTTTCCGTTAGGCACAATAACAATATTGGTTGTGATTTATGTTGTCTGAGATAGATATTGTATATATGTTTATGTTGTGTATAAAGATATGTTTCTGTATATATACAGTGGGGCAAAATAGTATTTAGTCAGCCACCAATTGTGCAAGTTCTTACAGACCTCTCTCATCTTTTTAAGTGGGAGAACGTGCACAATTGGTGGCTGACTAAATACTTTTTTGCCCCACTGTATATACAGTACCTTCGGAAAGAATTCAGATCCCTTGACGTTTTTCCACATTTTGTTACGTTACAGCCTCATTCTAAAATGTATTATATAGTTTTTTCCCCCACATCAATCTACACCCATAATGACAACAAAAAAAAAGGTTTCTAGAAATGTTAGCAAATTTATGACAAATAAAAAAATTAAAAATCACATTTACCTAAGTATTCAGACCCTTTACTCAGTACTTTGTTGAAGCACTTTTGACAGCGATATACAGCACTGAGTCTTTTTGGGTATGACGCTATAAGGTTGGCACACCTATATTATTTTTTTTATTTAACCTTTATTTAACCAGGCAATTTAACTAGGATTATTTTCTGCAGGTCCTCTCAAGCTCTGTCAGGTTGGATTGGGACCGTTGCTGCACAGCTATTTTCAGGTCTCTCCAGAGATGTTAGATCGGGTTAAAGTCCGGGCACAGGCTGGGCAACTCAAGGACATTCAGAGACTTGTCCCGAATTCACTCCTGCATTGTCTTGGCTGTGTGCTTAGGGTCGTTGTCTTGTTGGAAGATGAACCTTCGCCCCAATCTGAGGCTCTGGAGCAGGTTTTCATCAAGGATCTCTCTGTACATAGCTCCATTCATCTTTGCCTCGATCCTGACTAGTCTCCCAGTCCCTGCCGCTGAAAAACATCCCCACAGCATTATGCTACCACCACCATGCTTCACCTTAGGGATGGTGCCAGGTTTCCTCCAGATGTGACACTTGGCATTCAGGCCAAAGAGTTCAATCTTGGTTTCATCAGACCAGATAATATTTTTTCTCATGGTCTGAGAGTCTTTAGGTGCCTTTTGGCAAACTCCAAGCGGGCTGTCATGTGCCATTTTCCTGAGGAGTGGCTTCCGTCTGGCCACTCTACCATAAAGGCCTGATTGGTGGAGTGCTGCCGAGGTGGTTGTCCTTCTGGAAGTTTCTCCCATCTCCACAGAGGAAGTCTAGAGCTCTGTCAGAGTGACCATCAGGTTCTTGGTCACCTCCCTGACCAAGGCCCTTCTCCCCCAATTGCTCAGTTTGGCCGGGTGGCCAGCTCTAGGAAGAGTTTTGGTGGTTCTAAACTTCTTCCATTTAAGAATGATGGAGGCCACTGTGTTCTTGGGGACATTCAATGCTGCAGAATTGTTTTGGTACCCTTCCCCAGATCTGTGCCTCAACACAATCCTGTCTCGGAGCTATACGGACAATTACTTGACCTCATGGCTTGGTTTTTGCTCTGACACACACTGTCAACTGTGGGACCTTATATAGACAGGTGTGTGCCTTTCCAAATCAATGGAAGCAGGATGCACCTGAGTACAATTTCGAGTCTCATAGCAAAGGGTCTGAATACTTATGTAAATAAGGTATATCTGTTTAATAATGTTAATACATTTGCTAGAATTTCTAAAAAACACTTTTCGCTTTGTCATTATGGTGTATTGTGTGTAGATTGCTGAGCATTTGTATTTATTTAATCCATTTTAGAATAAGGCTGTAATGTAACAAAATGTGACTAAAGTTAAAAGGTCTGAATACGTTCCGAAGGCACTGTACAATCTTTAAAGCTCTTGTTAACAGGACGTGTCACAGTCACCATTCTGAGATGAGAGGCTCTGTGCATAGAGGACGGCATCGCTGATGGTGAAAAACACTCTTTCCTTTTCTCCCATACCCTTCTCTGGGTAGTAGCCACCTCTGTTCAGTGACTCCAGTACTGAGGTATTACACTGGGCCAGGAACACCTGTACCCCATTCTCCTTATAATCCTTATACACCTCCTTCAACGCATTGACCCCTGCTGTGTCCAGGAACAGCACCGGGCTGCAGTCTATCACCACAGAGTGGAAGTTGACTTGATTTGGTAGGAAGACTTTGGTGGTGGTGGTCAACTCTTTCTCTTTACCCTTAGTCCCGCCCTCCCCTCCTGTCGTCATGGCTACTTCTTCTTGCTTTCTCCTATGTTTCTCCAGCTTCCTGCGCCGGGCCTTCTCCTTGACGGGATCCAGGCCCAGGCAGCGGTACAGGGCCTTCTTGAACAGGCTCTGGTTGGCGTAGTAGATGGGCGCCTCGTAGCGGAAGATGGCCACTCCAGGCTGGGACTGCAGGCCCTTGTAGGAGGCCAGGTCCTCATAAAGCTCCCGATGGCCAGCCCGGCCCAGCTCTAAGGCCTGGGCTCTCTGGGTGCGCCCCAACACACAGAAGGCTGAGACCATAACCCCCACCAGCAGGCCTAGCTCTGTGTTTATCAACGCTGAGGTTGCCATGGTCACCAGCCAGATGGCGGCGTCCAAGCGGTTCACACGCCACATCCGCGGGACGTCTGTGAACTTAAGCAATGCTCCCCGGAGATTCACCAAGATGATCACTGCTAGCACACACCTGGAGAAGACATGGAAACACAGCAAGTCAATGAAGTCATCACCAAATCAGTTGGAACATCATTTTCTGGCAAACATTTTCAATACAAGCAAACTATGTGTAGTGAAGGTTTAGATCTCATGAGATGAACATGTATAGTAAAGCTAAGTGTTACACAGAGAATAGCATGATCTTACCTCTGCAGAGAGTAGAAGAGGGGGGAAATGACCAGCAGCACCAGCAGCAGCACCAGGGCTGTGACCAGGCCAGACATCTGAGTCTGGCAGCCTGTAGACTCCTTCACCAGGGTCTTGGTCAGGGCAGCGCTGGTGGTGAAACAGCGAAAGAAGGAGGGCAGGATGTTACAGAAGCCTATGGCGTACATCTCCTGGTTGGGATCTACCACGTAGCCGTGCTTCTTGGCAAACATCTCAGACAGGGAGACGGTGATGGCAAAGCCCACGATGGCTATGGAGAAGGCATCTACCGCCACGTTGGGGATCAGAGACCAGGAAGGGAGCTGGGGGGGCAGGAAGCCCGTGGGGATGGCACCGGCCACTTTCGAGCCGTACTCCTCCTCGAAGTGACCGAAGTGGGAGGCCAGAGTGGCAGCGATGACAACAAACAGCTCGAAGGGGATGGGGGCTTTGAGCTTGGCCTTGAAGCGGTCGTTGAGTTCTTTGGTGGGGACCAGCACCGCCAGGCACACCATGCTGGTGACCAGGTCACAGAGGTTGGTCTGGCCCAGGTTCTGGAAGAGGCTGACCCAGGTCTTGACGAGGGAACCCCAGCCCTGGGCGCGGGGCAACTCCAGTCCCAGGAGGTACTTGACCTGGGAGGTCAGGATAGTGAGAGAGGCCCCCGTGGCGAAGCCGCTCAGGAGGGAGTCTGACAGGTACACGGATACAAAGCCCACCTGCAGGAGGCCCATCAACACCTAAAACCACAGAGTGAAAACAGAGGGAGTAACGGCTCTAG
Source organism: Salvelinus alpinus (assembly GCF_045679555.1). Classification (NCBI taxonomy): domain Eukaryota; kingdom Metazoa; phylum Chordata; class Actinopteri; order Salmoniformes; family Salmonidae; genus Salvelinus; species Salvelinus alpinus. The sequence continues at coordinate 64,334,512 of NC_092092.1, forward strand.
AAAAACAGAGAGGGAGTAATGGCTCTAGAAAAACAGAGAGGGAGTAACAGCTCTAGAAAAACAGAGAGGGAGTAACGGCTCTAGAAAAACAGAGAGGGAGTAATGGCTCTAGAAAAACAGAGAGGGAGTAACGGCTCTAGAAAAACAGAGCGGGAGTAACGGCTCTAGAAAAACAGAGAGGGAGTAACGGCTCTAGAAAAACAGAGAGGGAGTAACAGCTCTAGAAAAACAGAGAGGGAGTAACGGCTCTAGAAAAACAGAGAGGGAGTAATGGCTCTAGAAAAACAGAGAGGGAGTAACGGCTCTAGAAAAACAGAGCGGGAGTAACGGCTCTAGAAAAACAGACAGGGAGTAACGGCTCTAGAAAAACAGAGCGGGAGTAACGGCTCTAGAAAAACATAGCGGGAGTAACGGCTCTAGAAAAACAGAGAGGGAGTAACGGCTCTAGAAAAACAGAGAGGGAGTAACGGCTCTAGAAAAACAGAGCGGGAGTAACGGCTCTAGAAAAACAGAGAGGGAGTAACGGCTCTAGAAAAACAGGGAGGGAGTAACGGCTCTAGAAAAACAGAGAGGGAGTAACGGCTCTAGAAAAACAGAGAGGGAGTAACGGCTCTAGAAAAACAGAGCGGGAGTAACGGCTATAGAAAAACAGAGAGGGAGTAACGGCTCTAGAAAAACAGAGCGGGAGTAACGGCTATAGAAAAACAGAGAGGGAGTAACGGCTCTAGAAAAACAGAGAGGGAGTAACGGCTCTAGAAAAACAGCAAAAGTCATACTTGTCAGAACCAATGACAATCAACCTGTTATAACATGAATTAATTATGTTTGTCATTGATTTTCAACACGAGACATTACACCATTCCCTCTCTACACACATTTACCTGGTAGACCCCTGCTGTAAATGTGACTGTGGTCCCCACCATGATGGCATAGCAGCTCCTATCACAGACCGGCCCTCCGGTGCTGTTCCCCATGCCCAGTCCCAGGGTAGCGTTGTTCCTGATACTCTCTGTGATGTACCCTGCCAGTGCCAACTCCCTGTCCACCACCTGGCCCACCAGCAGGCACAGCACCCCGAAGATGCCCACAGAGATGTGGCGTGAGGTGCCCAGCAGGGTGTAGATGATGCTGGAGAAGAAGGAGGTGTAGAGGCCATAGATAGGGTCCTGGCCTGCCAGCAGAGAATAGGCAATGGACTGAGGCACCAGCAGGATGCCCACTATCAACCCTGACATGACGTCACCCAGGATCCAATCTTTGAGCTGGTAGCGTGGCAGCCATTTTAGGATGGGGACGAACCCTAGAATCTGGGCTTTGGCTCGCTCTGTGCTGCATGTGCACTGCTTTTTCAGTTGGTGTGAAACGGCTGTCCTCCAGCTTTCCTCCTCCTTCTCCCTTCTCTCCAGCACGAAAGGGACGTGTGGGCCGCTCTCTGCTCCGGCACAGCAGTACTCTTGAGCCATCATAGCAGGCCCCCCTTCACTTTACACAGAAAAAAAGCCAGTTAAAAAAGCCAGTCGTTGGGAGGGGCGGTACTAATCTAACATATGGAATTGTTTTAAGGTGGTCATCCCATAGATTTATTTATATTTTTTGGCACAAAACTACCTCCATACTTCTATTAGTTTGTATGAGTTACCTCCAGACCAATCCCGTGACACTTGTGGGGGTCGTAGAGCAAAACGTTAAACACCATTGTTTTCGTGACAGTCTACCCTTCCCATAGTGGGGTTAGTGGGGTTAGTTTGTAGCTCAAATAGTTTGGACCCTACAGACAGAAGTTGGCACATCAGCGTCACCGACTTCAGATTGAGTCCCATGACACTTGTAGGGGTCATAGAGCAAACAGTGAACACCCTCGTATTCGTGAGTCTCCCCTTTCATAATCGTTTTGTAGGCCAAACTGTTAAGAAACTACAAATGTTTCGTGAGAAGACCGATTTTTGGATGTCTCATGGTCAGACAAACACCGCTGTAGCTCGGCCACCTTCCACAGCAGATGCGGAAGGCCGACATGTGGTTGATTGAGACACAGCCCAGTTTAAGGTGATATCTCTAGCTTAAACTGACAGATTTTTATGGGAATTTTTTTATTATGTTACTTAGATTAGACTCTTAAGATTAAAGATGGCAACTGTTAACCAAACTGATACTTAATACTAATGTCAAATAGTGGGTGCTTTATTTGCCCTGTTTCACACATATACAAGTGCGTAACATGTAAAAGTGTGTGGTGTGAAATTAAAATGTGTTTTTTGCATATCCCACTCCCCCTGACACGCCGTCAGAGAGTGGGGTCACGGCATGGACCAGCCATTATTGACGGCAACCCTGGAGCAATTAGGGTTAAGTGCCTTGCTCAAGGGCAGATCGACAGATTTTTCACCTAGTAGGCTCTGTGATTTGAACTAGCAACCTTTTGATTACTGGCCCAACGTTCTAACCCAGGGATCATCACTAGATTCAGCAGCGGACCGATTTTTTGTTGAGTGGATGGTCGAGGGGCCAGAACATAATCACAAACCAAATAAAACAACCAGCCCACCGGTTGGTGAACCCTGCTCTAACCGCTAGGCTATCGGCCAACCCACCGCTAGGCTATCTGGCGATATGATTCAGTTGGGGAACCCTGCTCTAACCGCTAGGCTATCGGCCAACCCACCGCTAGGCTACCTGGTGATATGATTCAGTAGGGGAACCCTGCTCTAACCGCTAGGCTATCGGCCAACCCACCGCTAGGCTATCTGGCGATATGATTCAGTTGGGGAACCCTGCTCTAACCGCTAGGCTATCGGCCAACCCACCGCTAGGCTATCTGGCGATATGATTCAGTTGGGGAACCCTGCTCTAACCGCTAGGCTATCGGCCAACCCACCGCTAGGCTATCTGGCGATATGATTCAGTTGGGGAACCCTGCTCTAACCGCTAGGCTATCGGCCAACCCACCGCTAGGCTACCTGGTGATATGATTCAGTTGGGGAACCCTGCTCTAACCGCTAGGCTATCGGCCAACCCACCGCTAGGCTATCTGGCGATATGATTCAGTTGGGGAACCCTGCTCTAACCGCTAGGCTATCGGCAAACCCACCGCTAGGCTATCTGGCGATATGATTCAGTTGGGGAACCCTGCTCTTAATGGCCTGTGCCATTAAACCCCTACAACTCATCCAGAACGCCGCAGCCCGTCTGGTGTTCAACCTTCCCAAGTTCTCTCACGTCACCCCGCTCCTCCGCTCTCTCCACTGGCTTCCAGTTGAAGCTCGCATCCGCTACAAGACCATGGTGCTTGCCTACGGAGCTGTGAGGGGAACGGCACCTCAGTACCTCCAGGCTCTGATCAGGCCCTACACCCAAACAAGGGCACTGCGTTCATCCACCTCTGGCCTGCTCGCCTCCCTACCACTGAGGAAGTACAGTTCCCGCTCAGCCCAGTCAAAACTGTTCGCTGCTCTGGCCCCCCAATGGTGGAACAAACTCCCTCACGACGCCAGGACAGCGGAGTCAATCACCACCTTCCGGAGACACCTGAAACCCCACCTCTTTAAGGAATACCTAGGATAGGATAAAGTAATCCTTCTCACCCCCCCCCCCCCCTTAAAAGATTTAGATGCACTATTGTAAAGTGGCTGTTCCACTGGATGTCATAAGGTGAATGCACCAATTTGTAAGTCGCTCTGGATAAGAGCGTCTGCTAAATGACTTAAATGTAAATGTAAATGTCTCTAACCGCTAGGCTATCGGCCGCCCACTTCTAGGCTACCCAATCAGTCGTTGACATCATGTCACCAAGCTTGACAGTTATAATCAACTGACTCCAACAATCAATAACTACAGAGAGAACAGAAAGGCCCAAGATGTTTGGCGTCACAGGGTTATTGACAACTCATTTACATTTACGTGTTCTCAATATACTCTTGACATGTCATATCCAGAAAATGGAACAAGTTACTTGTGTAATAACTCTTTAAGTACAGTACAGTGTAACAAGTATTCTAAGTATTCATTGTTACCCTACTATACTTTGAGTGTTAATGTTGTAGGTTAAGTTGCATTACATTGCACAGTAACAGGAACGTTATAACATAAGTTATAATTTGCCTTTCACAACCTAAAATCTCTCTGGTGTGTGCCTTTTTGTGTCAAAGGCAATGGTTGGGTCCGGGAGTGTTTGCCATAACAATTTGGAAAATGATTGACTGTGCAAATATTGGAGTTCCACTTCCTGCAGATTAAATAGCAACGAGGATGTTAGGCTGTAGCCATAAAGACATACTAGCGGTGCTCGGGTCAGCTGTTTGTTCACCCGCACAAGCCCGCAATTGCTAATAACCCATCCGCAACCGCCTGACTGTGTTAAAGTGAAAATCTGAGGTCCGCACCCAAATATAGAAAATTAGCATGTAGGTTACAGAGAAAGATTTTTTGACAAGGGGTGCAGACATTTTTTAGTGCCTGATTTAGATATGTTCCTGCTTATAATTTTCAAATTTTAGTGGGCTATTTGTTAGTCAATTTATCTATAATTAGATACATGCAGCTTCTCTTCTGTCATTATATGTTGCCCTAGGAGACTAAATAAACCCTTGCTAACAGAATGTCATAAATGGATAGAATGAATGCTTCAATCTAGTTGTCATGGGTAACTCTGTCATTTCTGCTTCTTTCGAGGGGAGAGATGTTTATCGCTATTTTTTATTTATATATATATTTTTTTTCTGTGCAAAATATCCAAATGACATCAGTTTGTAAGGAAATAGAAAGCTGTGAAAATGACCCAACACGTTTCTGATAAGATTTCAGTTCGGCTTGGAAGCATATTTAATGTGGTTGAAATTGTCACGACTTCTACCGAAGTCGTTGCCTCTCCTTGTTCGGGCGGTGTTCGGCGGTCGACGTCACCGGTCTTCTAGCCATCATCGATCCATTTTTCATTTTCCATTGGTTTTGTCTTGTCTTCCCACACACCTGTTTTCAATCCCATCCATTACCTCTTGTGTATTTAACCCTCTGTTTCCCCTCATGTCTTTGTCAGAGATTGTTTGTTGTCAGTATAGTGTTTATTTTGTATAGGTGCACGACGGGTCTTCGTACCCATATTTGTTTATTATTCATTTTCTATTTAGTGTTATGGAGCATGTTTCTTGGACATTTATTAAAAGACTCCATTTTACACTCCGTTTGACTCTCCTGCGCCTGACTTCCCTGCCACCTATACACACGTTTCTGACAGAATCTCTGACCCAAAATATATGAAGTCAGCAGGAGAGGACACGACGCTCATGGAGGTGGAGGAACGTGTCCGGGAACAAGCGGAAGAGATTGACTGTTTGAGCGCCGTCATGGATCGCATTGTCCAGAATATGGACCGCTGGGAGAGACAGGGAGTTTCTCCAGCGCCTCCACCACCACAACCGGGATCTCCCTTGAACGCGTTTTCCCCTCCTGAACCGAACAAGATCCATTTACCCCTACCCACGGGATACAACGGAGATACTGCCGGCTGCCAGGGTTTCCTCCTTAAACTGAGCTTGTATCTGGCCACGGTCTCCCCAGTACCATCCGACCGGGAGAAGAGTTGCGCCCTCGTCTCATGCCTCACCGGGAAAGCCCGGGAGTGGGCCAGCGCTGTGTGTAGAGAGGAGGATGCGGCGTTGGACCATTTTGAGGAGTTCACCCGCCATTTCCGGAGAGTTTTCGACCACCCACCCGAAGGCAAAGCGGCGGGTGAGCGCCTCTATCATCTGAGGCAGGAGACGAGGAGTGCACAGGAGTTTGCTTTGGAGTTTAGGACCTTGGCTGCCGGCGCTGGATGGAGCGACAGGGCCCTGATCGACCATTACCGTTGTAGTATACGCGAGGACGTCCGTCGGGAGCTGGCCTGTAGAGACACCACCCTCAACTTCGACCAGCTGGTGGACATGTCCATCAGGCTGGACAACATGCTGGCTACTCGTGGACATCTAGATCGGGGTCTGGTTGTTCCATCCTCCCGCACCCTCTCTCCGGAACCTATGGAATTGGCAGGGATCGTGCGCAGGGAGACCGGAGGGGGTTCCCGCTCGAGCACCATCTATGATCGCAGAGATCACACTGCTGGTCGGTGCCGGGTTGGTTCCTCTGGGAATAGAGAAGGCAGGCAGGGCACTCTGGCATCACCCCAGGTGAGTAGGCACCATTCTCATCCAGAGCCCTCTGCTGCACTAATGTTTGTCTCTGTCACTTTTCCGGATTTTTCCCTGCATTCCCAGTATAAGGCGCTAGTAGATTCATGCGCGGCTGGGAATTTCATTAATAAAAATTTAGCTCATAGTTTAGGGATCCCTATTGTTTCTGTGGATATGCCTTTCCCTATTCATGCTTTAGATAGTCGACCAATAGGGTCAGGGTTTATCAGGGAGGTCACCGCACCTTTGTATATGATAACGCAGGGGGGTCACAAGGAGAAGATTAGTCTTTTCCTTATTGATTCCCCTGCGTATTCTGTGGTGCTAGGCCTACCCTGGTTAACTTGTCATAACCCCACTGTTTCTTGGCCACAGAGGGCTCTCACGGGGTGGTCGCGAGAGTGCTCAGGTAGGTGTTTAGGGGTTTCCGTTGGTGCTACTACGGTGGAAAGTCCAGACCAGGTCTCCACCGTGCGCATTCCCCCAGAATATGCCGATTTGGCTCTCGCCTTCTGTAAAAAGAAGGCGACTCAATTACCACCCCATCGACGGGGGGATTGTGCGATAGATCTCCTGGTAGACGCTGCATATCCCAGGAGTCACGTGTATCCCCTGTCGCAAGCGGAGACGGTGGCTATGGATACATATATCTCTGAATCCCTGCGTCAGGGGTTCATTCAGCCATCCATTTCACCCGCCTCTTCGAGTTTCTTTTTTGTGAAGAAGAAGGATGGCGGTTTACGCCCGTGCATTGATTATCGAGGTCTCAATAAAATCACGGTGAAATATAGTTACCCGTTACCTCTGATAAATACAGTTATTGAGTCAATGCACGGGGCACGCTTCTTCACAAAATTGGATCTCAGGAGTGCGTACAATCTGGTGCGTATTCGGAAGGGTGATGAGTGGAAGACGGCATTTAGCACCACCTCAGGTCATTATGAGTACCTTGTCATGCCATATGGGTTGATGAATGCTCCATCAGTCTTCCAATCATTTGTAGATGAGATCTTCAGGGACCTGCACGGGCAGGGTGTAGTGGTGTATATCGATGATATTCTGATATACTCCGCTACACGCGCCGAGCATGTGTCCCTGGTGCGCAGGGTGCTTGGTCGCCTGTTGGAGCATGATCTATATGTCAAGGCTGAGAAATGCTTGTTCTTCCAGCAATCCATCTCCTTCCTAGGGCATCGGATTTCCACTTCAGGAGTGGAAATGGAGAGCGACCGCATTACAGCCGTGCGTAATTGGCCGACTCCAACCACGGTAAAGGAGGTGCAGCGTTTTTTAGGGTTTGCCAATTACTACCGGAGGTTTATCCGGGGTTTTGGTCAGGTGGCTGCTCCCATTACCTCACTGCTAAAGGGGGGCCCGGTGCGCTTGCAGTGGTCGGCTGAGGCGAACAGGGCTTTTGGACACCTGAAGACCTGTTTACCTCGGTGCCTGTGTTGGCTCATCCGGATCCCTCTTTGCCATTCATAGTGGAGGTGGACGCATCCGAAGCTGGGATAGGAGCAGTGCTCTCTCAGCGTTCGGGTGTGCCACTGAAGCTTCGCCCCTGTGCTTTCTTTTCGAAGAAGCTCAGCCCGGCGGAGCGAAACTATGATGTGGGGGACCGGGAGCTGTTAGCTGTCGTAAAAGCCTTGAAGGCGTGGAGGCATTGGCTTGAGGGGGTTAAACACCCTTTTCTCATCTGGACTGACCACCGCAATCTGGAGTACATCCGGCAGGCGAAGAGACTGAATCCTGGCCAGGCAAGGTGGGCCGTGTTTTTCACTCGTTTTGTGTTTACTCTTACTTACAGACCAGGCTCCCAGAACGTCAAGGCAGACGCATTGTCTCGGCTGTATGACACAGAGGAGCGGTCCATGGATCCCACTCCCATACTCCCAGCTTCATGTTTGGTGGCGCCAGTAGTGTGGGAGCTGGACGCGGACATTGAGCGGGCGTCACGTGCAGAGCCCTCTCCTCCTGAGTGTCCAGCTGGTCGTCTGTACGTTCCATCTGCTGTCCGCGACCGATTGATCTATTGGGCTCACACGTCACCCTCCTCTGGTCATCCTGGGATAGGTCGGACGATGCGCTGTCTTGATGGGAGGTACTGGTGGCCCACTTTGGCTAAGGACGTGAGGATTTATGTTTCCTCCTGCTCGGTGTGCGCCCAGTGCAAGGCTCCTAGACACTTGCCCAGAGGTAAGCTTCAACCTTTACCCGTTCCTCAACGGCCGTGGTCGCACCTGACGGTGGATTTTTTGACTGATCTTCCACCTTCACAAGGTTACACCACGATCCTGGTCGTTGTGGATCGGTTTTTGAAGTCCTGTCGTCTCCTCCCTTTGCCCGGTCTCCCTACGGCCTTACAAACTGCAGAGGCCCTGTTTACACACGTTTTCCGGCACTATGGGGTGCCTGAGGATATAGTGTCTGATCGGGGTCCCCAGTTCACATCAAGGGTCTGGAAGGCGTTCATGGAACGTCTGGGGATCTCGGTTAGTCTTACCTCAGGTTTTCACCCCGAGAGTAATGGGCAGGTGGAGAGAGTTAACCAGGATGTGGGCAGGTTTCTGCGGTCCTATTGCCAGGACCGGCCGGGGGAGTGGGCAAAGTTCGTGCCCTGGGCAGAGATGGCCCAGAACTCGCTACGTCACTCCTCCACTAACCTCACTCCTTTTCAATGTGTATTAGGGTATCAGCCGGTTCTGGCTCCTTGGCATCAGAGTCAGACCGAGGCTCCTGCGGTGGACAATTGGTTTCGGCGCGCTGAGGAAACCTGGGAGGCAGCCCACGTCCACCTTCAGCGCGCCATAAGGCGCCAGAAAATTGGCGCAGACCATCGCCGCAGTGAGGCCCCGGTGTTCGCACCAGGGGACAGGGTCTGGCTCTCGACCCAAAACCTGCCCCTCCGCCTGCTCTGCCGGAAGCTGGGTCCGCGGTTTGTGGGGCCGTTTAAAGTCCTGAGGAGAGTGAACGAGGTATGTTATAGGTTACAACTGCCCACTAATTACCGTATTAACCCCTCGTTCCATGTGTCTCTCCTCAGGCCGGTGGTGGCTGGCCCACTCCAGGAGGCTGAAGTGCGTGAAGTTCCTCCGCCTCCTCTAGACATCGAGGGGGTCCCGGCGTACTCTGTTCGATCCATTTTGGATTCGAGACGTCGGGCGAGGGGCCTTCAGTACCTCGTGGACTGGGAGGCGTACGGGCCGGAGGAGAGATGCTGGGTTCCGGTGGAGGACGTTTTAGATCCTTCCATGTTAAAATAATTCCACCGCCTCCATCCGGATCGCCCTGCACCTCGCCCTCCGGGTCGTCCCCGAGGCCGGTGTCGACGCACAGCTGGAGCCGCGCGTCAGGGGGGGTACTGTCACGACTTCTACCGAAGTCGTTGCCTCTCCTTGTTCGGGCGGTGTTCGGCGGTCGACGTCACCGGTCTTCTAGCCATCATCGATCCATTTTTCATTTTCCATTGGTTTTGTCTTGTCTTCCCACACACCTGTTTTCAATCCCATCCATTACCTCTTGTGTATTTAACCCTCTGTTTCCCCTCATGTCTTTGTCAGAGATTGTTTGTTGTCAGTATAGTGTTTATTTTGTATAGGTGCGCGACGGGTCTTCGTACCCATATTTGTTTATTATTCATTTTCTATTTAGTGTTATGGAGCATGTTTCTTGGACATTTATTAAAAGACTCCGTTTGACTCTCCTGCGCCTGACTTCCCTGCCACCTATACACACGTTTCTGACAGAAATACACTATCAGGTTTAATGATGCTGATAAAGATAGCGTCTGTAGAGGTGCTATCTAACTGCACATTCACATTCTCTCAAGATGCTGAAAGAAAGAAATCATATTTCTCCACCCTTGTTCCCAAGTTCAAATTTATCCCACATTTAGTGCATCATTTTACTGAAAGAAATGCTTCATCCTACAGGAGTTAATATTAAGGCTGTGAGAGGTTATAAACCTACAGTCAGTGTGCACATTTCAGGTTCCATTTAACCCATCTAAACAGTTGGCTACAGTTCCCTTGACCTGTTATTCAACTGAAATGTGTCTTCCGCATTTATCCCAACAATATGTACAATATGTCGATTTTGTGCATAGAGTACATTTCTGACAAAACAGAATTACATTTTTCCTCCAGGTTTTCTTCTATTTTCTCCAATGTTGCAAAACTAAAATGCAGAACAACTCTCTGCCCAATGTGTCCTTCCCGGTCTGAAAATAGTGACGAACATAACACGTAGCACCAACGGGCATGTGGGGGAGGGTTCTTGAAATGTAACATCCAATCAAAATCTTGCCATTGGGAGCCAGCGGACCATTCAAACCATTTATGCAATACAAAATTCTCCAGGCGTGACAGCAACGTGATTTTGGAGGTATGGTAATGCGAGACTACTACTAAGCTTACATATGGATTTGTTTTAAGAAGGTCATATGTTAGCTATTTATTTTGAATTTTAGAACCCCTGCAGGTATAAAAAATATATATACAGTATCAGTCAAAAGTTTGGACACACCTACTCATTCAAGAGTTTTTCTTTATTATGACTATTTTCTACAATGTAGAATAATAGTGAAGACTTCAAATCTATGAAGTAACACATATGGAATCATTTAGTATCCAAAGAAAGTGTTAAACATATCAAAATAGATGTTATATTTGATATTCTTCACAGTAGCTACCATTTGCCTTGATGACAGCTTTGCACACTCTTGGCATTCTCTCAACCAGCTTCATGAGGTAAACAACTGGAATGCATTTCAATTAACAGGTGTGCCTTGTTAAAAGTTAATTTGTGGAATTTCTTTCCATCTTAATGCGTTTGAGCCGATCAGTTGTGTTGGGACAAGGTAGGGTGGTATACAGAAGATAGCCTTATTTGGTAAAAGACCAAGTCCATATTATGGCAAGAACAGCTCAAATAAGCAAAGAGAAACGACAGTCAATCTCAGTCAATTCTTTGAAGAATCTAAAATCTATGTTTTCATTTGTTTAACACATTTTTGGTTACAACATGTTTTCATACAGTACGTGTTATTTCATAGTTGTATGTCATCACTATTATTCTCCAATGTAGAAAATAGTACAAATAAAGAAAAACCATTGAATGAGTAGGTGTGTACACAGTACCAGTCAAAGTTTGGACACACCTACTCATTCAAGGGTTTTTCTTTATTTGTACTATTTTCTTTATTTGTACTATATATTGATGAAACACTGTATTTGGCCTTACTGCTATTAGCCCATAGAAACACAATGAATAACAGATTCATACATGGAAAAACTGAAATGTAATCAAAAGGAAGAATGTTTTGAAGTGTCTGTCCTATATCTGAGAGATATTAAGAAAGCTCAGGAATTACCCGTATACCTTGACGTGGAAATGCTCTTTTCACTTCCATACATTTTTCGGCCCCATTACCAGGTTACCTTCAGACGCGTGACACGTGTGGGGATCCTACAATAGAAAAATGGAGAACACGTGAGTTTCATCTTTCCGTAGAGGGGTCATATAGTGCCTCACAATCATCACACATAACATGCTATCATCCTCTTTCACTACTTCATCTAAATCTTTTCCAAACATGACTTTTCTGGCCTCCCTTCTCTTATTTTCAACTCTCCATTTCGCAGCTTTTATCTTATTGAATTAAACTCCGACATTGTCCTTTTAGCCTTCGTGGTTCGATGTTAACTTTCTGCCACTTCCTAAAATCATTTGGTGATGGCCGTGTAGGCTATTTGGCGCGTGTACAGTTTAGGCCGTAAAGTTTAGCCTTACATGCTGACCACATCGCTTGCGTCACATGCACGAGCGTTGCAAGATAAATGTACATATACATGTTATTCAATCATTGCACCCACACTGCTCGCACACGTCAACGAGCGTCTGCGTTGCCAGTTGCTAAAATAGAACTTGGTTCTATTTGTGATGCTTGACGCGCTGCAAGTCCCGCCTCTCCCATCTCCTCATTGGTTTTTAGGACCATATACCCACGTGCCATCTCCTCATTGGTTTTTAGGAGCACATACCCACGTGGGTGATTGAAAGATGAACTGAGGTCCACACTCCAGTTTGTTGCCAACCGCCATATAAAGTCCAAAGAAGATGAAGAAGCCAGAAGGAGGAGAGATTACTAAAAACTAACTCTGATTAACGTTACCCTTTTATCTGTGGATTCATTGTCGGAGTAGAGGACCTTGTGCATTTCAGGTAAAATAATAACTCAATGTTTATATCCCAGGATAAATTAGCTAGCAACAGCAAGCTAGCCAGCTATTGCCATAAATGTTTAATAGTTTTCGACCTATCCGCAAATTAATAGTTGGTTCAGAGTTTATTTTGATACTTCATTCTGCATGTCCTGATCGAGTCTGGTGTGAGTGGACAAAATCAACATGAGCGCGATGGCGCACATAGACGCGCGCATGTGGTCTGGTCAGCATGTTACGCACTAATGCCAGATAGCCTAAAATAATGAAATAAAAACGTCAATGTAGCCTATAGATATAAATTGCACAAGAATTATAATTTATATGTATTTTTTACTTATTATTTTCTATTTATTCAACCAGCCCACCACCCACCTGCCCTTCATCCACACAATATACTATTTCATGACCCTAAACCCGCTCGCCCCGCGGTTATGAGTCAACCCACTCATCACTAATACATACAGTAACGGTAATGACTGTCACTGTGCATATAGGGCATACATAAAGCACTGATCTATAGGATTAATGGGTCATGCAACAGACTGACTGAGAGAAAGAAATACATACAGTAACGCCTATATTGCCTATAGTAGCTAGCCTACATAGCTATAGTAAGGCAAAAGTGCATGTCATGCATATGCAGTGGTGTAAAGTACTTAAGTAAAAATACCTTAAAGTACTACTTATGTCGTTTTTTATGGTATCTGTACTTTACTTTACTATTTATGTTTGACTACTTTTACCTCACTACATTCCTAAAGAAAATATTGTACTTTTTACTCCATACATTTTCCCTGACAACCAATAGTACTCGTTACATTTTGAATGCTTAGCAGGACCGGAAAATTGTCAAATTCATGCACTTATCAAGCGAACACGTGGTCACCCCTACTGCCTCTGGCCTGGCAGACTAACTAAACACAAATTTATCTTTTGTAAATAATCTCTGAGTGTTCCCCTGACTATCTGTACATTTTAAAAACAAGAAAATGGTGCCATCTGCTTTGATTCATGTAAGGAATTTTAAGTGATTTATACTTTTACTTTTAATTTTGATACTTATTAAGTATATTTGAGCAATTACATGTACTTTTGAAACTTAAGTATATTTCAAACCTTTTAGACTTTTACTCAAGTAGTATTTTACTGGCTGACTTTCACTTTTTCTTACTACCTTTCTATTAAGGTATCTATACTTTTACTCAAGTATGACAACTTGGTACTTTTTCCACTACTGTGCATATGCCATCTTTTTAGATAGTCCTACTGTCTTCAGATATAATTAGACCTAACGTTACTCTTTTTAACCCTGTACATAATGGGTTAAACGACATTAACCTCATGACAAATATATGTAGGCCTAATCGATGAATTCAAGAAAGTCTTTGTTATAAAGTTGTTAAAGCTAAATATAGAATAGCCTAAAATATTAGTCAATAACTTATACAACGACAAATTTAGGTTACATTAGGTTATGAATGAGGACCATTGTGAACAGGTTGTCAACGTGTACATCACCAGGTTGCCTACTGTACAGTACTTTGTTGACAGCAGTTTAGACAACATGCACGCACATATCTAACAAATCATTCTCTTCGGTAACTATTAATTCGGTCTATTCAATTGCTGAACATTACTCACCTGAGACTGTTACTGCTCTCCATTTATCAAGTTATTAGTAATAAAAAAATGTGATACTTTTTGCATAGATCAGCCGGAGATTTGCGGGGCTCGGCGCGTGTACGTAATGACGTTTGAAGCCCAATCCGAACGTCCCAATCACATGATATGCTACAGGAAACCCCTTTCACGTGACAGCACACGCACACAAGTTCTCAAATTCTCTAAAAAGAGTAGCATTCTCTTCTGAACCTAGGAAGAAAACAGTCAGAAAACATCACACCATATATCACACCGTATATCACTGATGATGTGTCGAGTTGAGAAACTATATAGTGATGCAACGACTTCTCTTTAGTGCAACCAAATGGCATGAAGTGTAACTTTGACATGCCACAGTTGGGTGCAACCTGGTATCAGAGCATTTCGTATTATTCTGTACGGAAATCCGAGTGATCACATATAGTATTTTAGGATAATGCCATAAGGAAAAAATAGTCTATTTCAGTTTAAGGTCTAATCTTTATTCCACACCAATAAATAGTATGATTATTTATGAGGTTATGTTAAATTGTGTTATATTACATTAGAATCCCAATGGAATAGTTGTTGTCCATATTGTACAAATTGTAGGACGTATAGTATCCTACGTCTTGATTGCATCAGAATGCCTTTACCGGTTTGGTATGATATCTTAGTTTCAGATACTGGTATAATGGTTGTACAGTATCATACATTTTCAACAACAGATTGGTCGTACACTATCCAATGTTTTGAATGCAACCGTAAATGCTTTGACCGAATCAATATTGCTTCACCTGTTCATCTGTGACGAATTTAATATAACAATGCATGATGAGATTTACACAACAATCCAAATAACTTTGTTCAGGGTTTACATTTCACCCACTAATGGGTTAGATTGTGGGCCAATATGTAATGTATGTTATTTTTTATTCTATGTTTTATTAGCATGTAATGTTTTTATGGAGGAATAAAGATTAGACATTAAACTAAAATAGCCTGTCTTTATATCCTATATATAACAGCTTTTCTAGACACCTGCCTGCCTGCCTGCCCTCCTTACATCTGTTTTGTCTTGATAATGATGAGTGATAATAGTAAATGTTATTATGGCACTGTCAACTCTGAACCAGGGGAGCTGAAGGGTGGGACTATAAATTACAAAAAATCAAGATAACTAATGTAAAATATACTATGTCCGTAAAATGTATATAGGTTCAGAACTTTTGTGAAACATCACAGCACTTTTGAAAAATATATGACAAATAGAAATAAAATCCCGAATGGTCTTCATAGATAGATGGGAGGGGTTGAGGGTAGCTGAAGGATGGGACTAAAAACAAACAAAAGAAAGCTAATGTAAATATACTGTGTCCGTAAAATGTATATAGTATATATAAGCTGGAAGTAGAACTGTTGTTGGCCATTAGTTTACTCCAATTAGGGGAGGGAGTGTATGGTTAGGTGAAAATAAGAAAGGAAAACATATCAAAATAATATATATATATATATGTGTTTTCCTATGGTTAGGTGAAAATAAGAAAGGAAAACATATCAAAAACAATGGTTCACCTAACAATATAAATGGTCTTGTATATATATATATACAGGACCAGTCATTAGTTTGGACACACCTACTCATTCCAGGGTTTTTCTTTATTTCTACTATTTTCTACATTGTAGAATAATAGTGAAGACATCAAAACTATGAAATAACACATATGGAATCATGTAGTAACCAAAAAAGTGTTAAACAAATCAAAATAGATGTTATATTTGTCACACCCTGATCTGTTTCACCTGTCCTTGTGCTTGTCTCCTCCCCGCTCCATGTGTCACCCATCTTCCCAATTATCCCCTTTGGTATTTATACCTGTGTTCTCTGTCTGTTTGTTGCCAGTTCGTGTTGTTCGTTCAAGCTTACCAGCGGTTTTCCTGTCAGCGCCTATCGTTTCCCAGGCTCTCTTTGTTAGTCCTCAGAGTTTTGACCTTTGCCTGTCCTGACCCTGTACCTGCCTGCCTGACCTCTCTGCCTGACCCTGAGTCTAAGCCTTCCTGCCGTTCTGTACCTTTGCTCCACTTCTGGATTACTGAACCCTGCCTGTCCCTGACCCTGAGTCCGTCTCTTGGTATTCTCTCAACCAGCTTCTCATGGAATGCTTTTCCAACAGTCTTGAAGGAGTTCCCACATATGCTGATCACTTGTTGGCTGTTTTTCCTTCACTCTGTGGTCCAACTCATCCCAAACCATCCCAAAGTGATTGAGGTCAGGTGATTGTGGAGGCCAGGTCATATGATGCAGCACTCCATCACTCTCTGTCTTGGTCAAATAGCCGTTACACAGCCTGACCTCCAGGCTGTGGTGGGTCATTGTCCTGTTGAAAAACAAATGATTGTCCCACTCAGCGCAAACCAGATGGGATGGCATATTGCTGCAGAATGCTGTGGTAGCCATGCTGGTTAAGTGTGCCTTGCATTCTAAATAAATCAACTACAGTGTCACCAGTGAAGCACCCCCACACAATCACACCTCATCCTCCAGGCTTCACGGTGGAAACCACACATGCAGAGCTTCCTGTTCACCTACTCTGCGTCTCACAAAGGCACGGCGGTTGGAACCAAAAATCTAAAATTTGGACTCATCAGACCAAAGGACAGATTTCCACTGGTCTAATGTCCATTACTTGTGTTTCCTGGACCAAGTAAGCCTCTTCTTCATATTTGTTCCCTTTAGTAGTGGTTTCTTTGCAGCAATTTGACCATGAAGGCCTGATTCACACAGCCTCCTCTGAACAGTTCATGTTGAGATGTGTCTGTTACTTGAACTCTGTGAAGCATTTATTTGGGCTGCAATTTCTGAGAATGGTAACTCTAATGAACTTAACCTCTGCAGCAGACGTAACTCTGTGTCTTCCATTCCTGTGGCGGTCCTCATGAGAGCCAGTTTCATCATAGCGCTTGATGGTCTTTGCATCTGCACTTTTCCGGATTGACTGACCTTAATGTCTTAAAGTATTGATGGACTGTAATTTATCTTTGCTTATTTGAGCTGTTCTAGCCATAATATGGACTTGGTATTTTACCAAGTAAGGCTGTCTTCAGTATACCACCCCTACCTTGTCCCAACAAAACTGATTGGCTCAAATGCATTAAGAAGGAAAGAAATTCCACAAATTAACTTAAAACAAGGCACACCTGTTAATTGAAATGCATTCCAGGTGACTACCTCATGAAGCTGGTTGAGAGAATGCCAAGAGTGTGCAAAGCTGTCATCAAGGCAAATGGTGGATACTTTGAAGAATCTCAAATATAAAATATATTTTGATTTGTTTAACACTTTTTTGGTTACTACATGATTCCCTTGAATGAGTAGGTGTGTCCAAACTTTGGACTGGAACTGTATATATATAGTATTTATGGGAATTTCTCCCATTCTTCTCTGCAGATTCTCTTAAGTTCTGTCAGGTTGGATGGGGAGAGTCGCTGCACAGCTATTTTTTGGCCTCTCCAGAGTTGTTAGATAGGGTTCAAGTCCAAGCTCTGGCTTGGCCACTTAAGGACATTCAGAGACTTGTCCCGAAGCCTATCCTGCGTTGTTTTGGCTGTTTTCTCAGGATTGTTGTCTTGTTGGAAAGTGAACCTTTGCCCCAGTCTGAGGTCCTGAGTGCTCTGGAGAAGGTTTTCATCAAGGATCTCTCTGTACCTTGCTCCGTTCATCTTTCCCTCAATCCTGATTTGTCTCTCAGTTATCCATTTTGGTAACACTTTTTAATTATGTTGTAGTTAACATGAACTAAAGCATTCACAAAGAAGTATCCTTGTTTATTAAAGGCAATAATATATTGTTTATTAGAGCAGGTATTCATGTTAGTAAAGTGGCAATTCTTGAATGGCGCTGGTATTTGAGCATGGCATTTTGGGGAAAATGTATTTCATTTTTCTAGATTGTTTTTTAATCTAAATCAACTAACCTGTCCTGAGTCAGAGTAGTGTTGAACAATAATGCAAAAATTACTTGCATTAAAATGTTGAAGGAGGAAAGGAGTAAATCAGTTGCATATCAGACCACCTCACAATCAGAAATAACGAGCAGAGCCTGGTTTAACTAAATACATTTACTTACAGAGTATATACATTTAGGGACATTCAGAAAGGCACTTCATTAAATAAGATATAAATTCAGAGGCACTTGAAAGTACAGGAGAACATTTACAATTTCCAGTAATAAATATTTCCCATCTGATGATCTCGTATGATCTCGACATTGATTGTCTGTATATTCTACATGCAAATATAACAGTTTTACAAGTACAATAAACTAAAGCAGACGGTAACACTCTTTCCCAGCACGTATTACTGACTCTAGTATAACTTTAGTCATATGTAGCCATAAATATATACTGCTATGGCTAAACGACCATAAGAACATAAATAAAATAATAAAAAAGAAACATACAGCATTAAGGTATCAAAACTTCTGGCATGGCCTAAACTGTCTGGAGTGAAGGATTCTGGGAGTGTCTCTGAGCAGCAGTCTGGAAGGCTGTAAGTGTAATAGGTCATTCGATGTGTTTTTCTACCTAAAAAATGACTTTCTACTGTGAATAAACTTCTTACATTCCAGAAAGCTAAGACAACACATTTATCAATCACTACCTCACCGCAAGTTGCAACTGAAAAACAATAATGTATAATTTATAACTGATACATTCTCATACTGCATTCAAAACAGATAACACCCTCTTACTCTATAACCATTCATCTTGTTGACACCAGCTCTACTTTTGCTGTGGTAACAAAGGATCAAAAATGTCAACAACAGTAACATTCCCACTGTTTAAACAAGAAACAAACATGGAGGGAAAAAATTGGCTGCTAAATCATGGTGCCACAGCCAGAGGACCAAATCCATCTCCGAACATTGCTTAAAAAAGTGTCCTAAAACTTGACAATGCATGACAATGCATTCTGTATTAGATGAGATTGTAACGTCAAGTTCATTTTGGTTCACAGTCTGACAAGATCAAGATTAAGATTACATAGCTATACTGTAAACATGACATTCAACTTTCAGATCAAAGAATTGTAATCGTGCAATAAGCACAGCTTTTTGGATACATTTACATATGTTTCCGTTAGGCACAATAACAATATTGGTTGTGATTTATGTTGTCTGAGATATTGTATATATGTTTATGTTGTGTATAAAGATATGCTTCTGTAGATATACTGTACGTTGACTTCGGAAAGAATTCAGACCCCTTGACATTTTCCACATTTGTTACGTTACAGACTTATTCTAAAATTGATTACATCAATCTACACCCATAATGACAAAGGAAAAAAGGTTTTTCGAAATGTTTGCAAATTTCTGACAAATAAAAACCTGAAATATTAGACCCTTTACTTTGTTGAAGCACCTTTGGCAGTGATTACAGCATTGAGTCTTCTTGGGTATGACGCTACTAGCTTGGCACACCTATATTTGGGGTATATATTAGCTATTTTATATTAGCTATTTTCAGGTCTCTCCAGAGATGCTTGATCGGGTTCATGTCCGGGCACAGGCTGGGCCACTCAAGGACATTCAGAGACTTGTCCCGAAGCCACTCCTGCGTTGTCTTGTCTGTGTGCTTAGGGTCGTTGTCTTGTTGGAAGGTGAACCTTTGCCCCAGTCTGAGGTCCGAAGCGCTCTGGAGCAAGTTTTTATCAAGGATCTCTCTGTACATAGCTCTGTTCCTCTTTGCCTCGATCCTGACTAGTCTCCCAGCCCCTACCACTGAAAAACATTCCCACTGCCACCACCATGCTTCACCATAGGGATGTTATTGGCCAGATGATGAGTGGTGCCTGGTTTCCTCCAGATGTGATACTTAGCGTTCAGGCCGAAGAGTTCAATCTTGGTTTCATTAGACCAGAGAATGTTGTTTCTCATGATCTGGGAGTCATTTAGGTGCCTTTTGACAAACTCCAAGTGGCCTGTCATGTACCTTTTTCGGAGGAGTGGTTTCCATCTGGGCACTCTACCATAAAGTTCTGATTGGTGGAGTGCTGCAGAAATGGTTGTCCTTCTGGAAGATTCTCCTATCTCCACAGAGGAACTCTGGAGCTCTGTCAGAGTGACAATGGAGTTCTTAGTCACCTCCCTGACCAAGGCCCTTCTCCCCTGTTTGCTCAGTTTGACGGGCAGCTAGGAAAATCTTGGTGGTTCTAAGCTTCTTCCATTTAAGAATGATGGAGGCCACTGTGTTCTTTGGGACCTTCAATACAGAGATGTTTTAGTAGCCTTCTCCAGATCTGTGCCTCGACACAATCCTGTCTCGGTGCTCTATGGACAATTCGTTCGACCTCATGACTTGGTTTTTCCTCTGACATGCACTGTCAACTGTGGGACCTTATATAGACAGGTGTGTGCCTTTCCATATCATGTCCAATCAATTTACCACAAGTGGACTCCAATCAAGTTGTAGAAACATCTCAAGGATGATCAATGGAAACAGAATGCACCTGAGCTCAATTTCGAGTCTCATAGCAAAGGGTCTGAATACTTATGTAAATAAGGTATTTCTGTTAAAAAAATATATACATTTGCTAAAGAAATGTAAAACCTTTTTTCACTTTGTCATTCTGGGCTATTGTGTGTAGATTGGTGAGGAAAACATTTTTTTTTATCCATTTTAGAATGAGGCTGTAACGTAACATTTGAAAAAAGGGAATAGGTCTGAATACTTTCCCAATGCAATGTAGTTTGGAGGACGACAAAAGTTAGGCTACTAATGTGCATAACAATCATAAGAAAACATGTTATAAATCATAAGACTTAAATTACAAACAAATAATCCACCTGAAACATATACATATTTAATATAAACTAATTGGTAAACTAATTTACAAACAAATTTAAGACACACCCACAGACAGATATAGGATATTCGTTAGACCATTTTCAGACAGCAGGAAATGTGAATATTATGTGGATTATAATTCATGGATATTTTTGTAGGGGTTGATACATTTTTCATTAGGGGAAATCAAGTATGACATTTTAATGTGGAAATTACAATCTTTAGATGCCTTTCTAACCCTCAAATACATTAAATGTTGGCATTTCCTGCAGTGCAGGAACATTTATCCTGAAACAGTGTGATCAAATTAAGATGGACATCTGTACCCACACACAACTTCTTTTAAAATAACTTTTAAACAAAGAATATACTGTAAATGAACAATAGTCATTCATCGGAGTTGAGACACACATGATTTTGTATGACTCCTGGTCAAAAACCTACAAAGATCCAGCTAACACAAGGACCATATGCATTTCAGGGAAAATAAGATCCCAATCAGCAATGTTCATTTCCCAGGACAAACTAGTGGGTAACAGCTATCTAACTAAATGTCCATGAATAGACACGTTCATACTGCACCTTAGCCCAGGGCTAAGACCCTCCTTGGGCTAAGGGAGATTTTAGCTCAGGGCTAAGCGTCTGTTCACACTTGCACTTACTGAAGTGGGCTAGCCTAGCACCAACCTTAGCCCCGGCTAGCTAGTGCTGTTCCAGAGCAGGGTTAGCACCGACTTTACGGGGTTAGCCCCAGAAACTCTGTGCCAAAATAGCCTGTGTGAAATTATGTAACAAGTGCGCTGAGAGTCGGGAAGCAAGTTCAGGGAGTGAGCGTTTTAATAAATAAAAGAAACAATGAACACGAAACACAAACAGCGCACCGACATGAACATAGAGTCAATAACACCTGAGGAAAGAACCAAGGGGAGTGACAGATATAGGGAAGATAATCAAGGAGGTGATGGAGTCCAGGTGAGTGTCATGAGGCGCAGGTGCGCGAGACCATGGTGACAGGTGTGCGGGATAATCAGCAGCCTGATGACCTAGAGGCCGGAGAAGGAGTATACGTGACAGTACCCCCGACGCGCGGCTTCTGCCGCAGGACGCCGTCAAAGGGGACGAACCCAGGGATCAGGAGCGGACCGGTCACCCCTGCTGATGCGCGAGAACCTGTCACGCCAGTTGAGGCACGGGAACCTGTCGAGTCAGCTGGGGCACGGGAACCTGTCGAGTCAGCTGGGGCACGGGAACCTGTCGAGTCAGCTGGGGCACGGGAACCTGTCGAGTCAGCTGGGGCAAGGGAGCCTGTCGATCCGGCTGAGGCATGAGAACCTGACTAGCCGTGGAAGCAGGGGAGCGTGACGAACCGGCTGAGGCAGTGAAGCCTGGTGATCTGGTAGAGGCATGAGAGTCTGTAGCAGTTCCCGGACCCGACATCATTACTCTGACACAAAAAAATTAATAAAAAAACACTCCCTGATGCTTCCCTTAGGTGAGGTGTTAATTCTGTAACAAGTGCGCTGAGAGTTGGGAAGTAAGTAGAGGGAGTGTGTGTTTTAATAAATAAAAGAAACAATGAACACGAAACACAAACAGCGCATCGACATGAACACAGAGTCAATAACACCTGAGGAAAGAACCAAGGGGAGTGACAGATATAGGGAAGATAATCAAGGAGGTGATGGAGTCCAGGTGAGTGTCATGAGGCGCAGGTGCGCAAGACCATGGTGACAGGTGTGCGGGATAATCAGCAGCCTGATGACCTAGAGGCCGGAGAGGGAGTATATATGACAAATGAGGTCAAGAACAATGCCTAGAATGCCCACTGTCCAATCACAAAAGCTGCATTTTTACTTGATTTACATATGCTCGTGATGCCTGTAATGCACCTTGTTTTGACAAGGAAATTCATACTATTTAATCCTTCCATCTGAAACAAAATACTTTCATCCGTGCAAAAACATTGCTTGCTATGTCTAACAAAAACATTGCTTGCTATATCTAACAAAAACATTGCTTGCTATGTCTAACAAAAACATTGCTTGCTATGTCTAACAAAAACATTGCTTGCTATATCTAACAAAAACATTGCTTGCTATGTCTAACAAAAACATTGCTTGCTATGTCTAACAAAAACATTGCTTGCTATATCTAACAAAAACATTGCTTGCTATGTCTAACAAAAACATTGCTTGCTATGTCTAACAAAAACATTGGTTGCTATGTCTAACAAAAACATTGGTTGCTATGTCTAACAAAAACTTGTGCTATGCAGGCTGGCTCACTTCTTCTCACTTAGCCAACTAAAGCTACAAACTTTACAGCTGGAAGGGAAGCAAACGCTACATTTTCCTCAGTGTTCATAGGTTTTCTATTGACAGTTAATTGCATTTATCCATGATAATAATATTGTTGTATGATTTTGCCTGTATCAGAAAAGTGTTTAGTTCACAGCATCTGTAAAGGGGCGAGATCGACTTTTAAAACTGAAACCACAGATAAAACTATTTGGTGAAACATTATTTCCTGAGGTATTTTGGGATCCTGAGTGGCACAGCGGTCTATGGCACTGCATCGCAACGGCCTGTTGTGATGACGCTGTGATCGGGAGTCCCATAGGGTGGCGCACAATTGGCCCAGTGTCGTCCGTGTTAGGGGAGGGTCTGGCCGGGGTAGGCCATCATTGTAAATAAGAATTTGTTCTTAACTGACTTGCCTAGTTAAATGAAGGTTAAATCAAATAAAAAGTAAGAACAATTCCGATGTCGACAGACAGACAAGGAAGGTTTATACAAACCATCACTGCTGGAAATCAAATGCTAGGCCAGAAGCAGGAGGAAATAATGTGTTCATGACTTATTGCTTATACATTGGTCGCGTGTCAGAGATAAAATGTTGGTTTCATGTTGCGTTTGTCCGTTAGCCCAGCGCTTTGAAATACAAGTGTGAATCCTTAGCCCAGGGTTATAAATGCTTGTATGAACACAAGCTAAGCTAGCTCAGGGCTAGTCTAGCCTGGGCCCAAGATAGCCTGGGGTTAAGAACAATGCGGTGTGCAAAGGCCTAATATTTCATGTTTATTTCAACCTGTCCCCAAACTAATATAAGTGATTCAACTAACATTGGGAGGCTTAAGCTGCTCCTCATCTGGAGGAAGGCTCTTTGTGGGGCTGTCTGTCACCTGTGGCTGCTGTTGTCTTCTTCCACTGCCCCAAAGTCCTATGACGGAGTGTTTCATCTGGAGTTTCCGTGTTCCAACATCTAGGCATGACCCTGCTTGACTCAGGAAATCCAGCCCTAGGATGCAGTCATCTTGGATAATGGCCAACCAGAACTAGTGCTCCAATGAGACATTGCTGATAGGGGAAGGGCCCACTGTATCTGGAAGAACACCAGGCTGAACAAGGATGTCAATCAACGCCTGGCAGGCCTCACCACTGATGCTGCATGGAAGGTAGAGGCCATGCATCTGGCCCAAACAACCAACTTGATGTTCCGGCTCAACGGGGGCGTCAGGGGACTGAAATGGTGTTCCCCTCACTTCATCATCCCCCTGGCTTTTCCCGTCAACTCAGGGGCAGGCAAGGGCTGAGGTGGGGCTTCACAATAGCTAGCGATGTGGCCTTTCTGCGCATAGGCAGGCTGGTGTTGACCTCTCGAAGTGGACCGTCGTGGAGTCCACTGCTGGTGTTCCATTTTGGCTTAACAGACCACCTCATCTGAGACCTTGGTCTCCAACTCCATTTCTACCCGCCATTCCCTTGGGGTAACTCGACTCTCTGGGCCCAATATGTTTTCCAGGTCCTTAGTGTGGCAGGGAGAACATGCTATTAGAGCCTCACTGGTGTCAAGTCCAGGAGGAAGGGTCCCTCAGGGTGGTAGTTAGGGCAGTGTAGACCCTCAGGGGGGTAGTTAAGGAAGTGTAGTCCCTCAGGGTAGTAGTTACTGTAGGGCAGTGTATTCCCTCAAGGTGGTAGTTAGGGAGGTGTAGTCCCTTAAGGTGGTAGTTAGGGCAGTGTAGTCCCTCAAGGTGGTAGTTAGGGCAGTGTAGTCCCTCAGGGTAGTAGTTAGGGAAGTGTAGTCCCTCAGAGTGGTAGTTAGGGCAGTGTAGTCCCTCAGGGTGGTAGTTAGGGAAGTGTAGTCCCTCATAGTGGTAGTTATGGAAGTGTAGTCCCTCCACTGGTCAGAGCTAAGATCTAGTAGGGCCTGTAAGGCACTCCCCTCGTCCAGTTCAAGCAACACAGCCATATCCTCTTCAGTCCATCTATTTTGCCACACAGCTAGCTGAAACTGGGCTAGGTAGGGTTCCCAGAGCTCCACTCCTCCGGAGCGGGCAACCTTCATTGTCTGGGTAGGTACTTCATTCCTTTGACCACTACCATCTGGTCCACGTCCGTCTCCATGCCGCTGTGTAGGACGACAAGGCAACGCACCTTCCTCCAGGTTGCACTGTGTGGCCTCCACTGGCTAGGAGCAAGCTATCCTAGTATGGGCCCTCCAGGATCAACGGCCGACTTGCCTGTTCCTCCCAGGTGACGTTCATCCTACTTCCCCCGCGTCCAGCTGCTTCACAGTGTTATCCATCTCATCAAGGCTTGGGTTTATAGCTATCCGACTTCTGACACCAATAACAAAATAGTCTTAACAATGGAACTTTAGCAGGCTCTTTTGTACACCACTTGCACTTACAGTACCAGTCAAAAGACTGGACAAACATATTCCTTCAGGGGGTTTTTCTTTATTTTTACTATTTTCTACATTGTAGACATCAAAACTACGAAATAACACATATGGAATCATGTTGTAACCAAAAAAGTGTTAAACAAATCAAAATATATTTTATATTTGAGATTCTTCAAAGTAGCCACCATTTGCCGTGATGACAGCTTTGCAAACTCTTGGCATTCTCTCATACTAAACAGGTCAAAGCATACTGCTGCCACCACTATAGGCTGGTACATGGACTAGTTCCTCCTGATAGGCTGGTACATGGACCAGTTCCTCCTGATAGGCTGGTACATGGATACACAGCACATGACAAGCACTATTGGAGAATATGGGTTAGGAGTATTTGATACAAATATTGTCAAAACTCAAGGCTTACTGTAAGCTTTTCATTAGGCAAGCACGTCACACAATGTAAGCTCACACTCTGAGAAATAGTTGAACATAAGAGCTTGGTAAGTCACACTCCATCTCATTAATAACACTATTTATTAGCCCAACTGCAGGAGGCTGACACACTAAATCAGTTCACATTATAAACCAGTTCACATCATATTACCCCCCCCCCCCCCCCCCCCCCCATGAATTTATTAGCTCAACTGCAGGAGGCTGACACACTAAATCAGTTCACATTATGAACCAGTTCACATCATATTACCCCCCCCCCCCCCCCATGAATTTATTAGCTCAACTGCAGGAGGCTGACACACTAAATCAGTTCACATTATAAACCAGTTCACATCATATTACCCCCCCCCCCCCATGAATTTATTAGCTCAACTGCAGGAGGCTGACACACTAAATCAGTTCACATTATAAACCAGTTCACATCATATTACCCCCCCCCCCCATGAATTTATTAGCTCAACTGCAGGAGGCTGACACACTAAATCAGTTCACATTATAAACCAGTTCACATCATATTACCCCCCCCCCCCATGAATTTATTAGCTCAACTGCAGGAGGCTGACACACTAAATCAGTTCACATTATAAACCAGTTCACATCATATTACCCCCCCCCCCCATGAATTTATTAGCTCAACTGCAGGAGGCTGACACACTAAATCAGTTCACATTATAAACCAGTTCACATCATATTACCCCCCCCCCCCCCATGAATTTATTAGCTCAACTGCAGGAGGCTGATGCACTAAATCAGTTCACATTATATTACTGTACCCCTCCTCTGTTTATTAATTAGCTCAACTGCAGGAGGCTGATGCACTAAATCAGTTCACATCATATTACTGTACCCCTCCTCTGTTTATTAATTAGCTCAACTGCAGGAGGCTGATACACTAAACCAGTTCACATTATATTACCCCCCCCCCCCCCCCCATGTATTTATTAGCTCAATTGCAGGAGGCTGATACACTAAACCAGTTCACATTATATTACTGTACCCCTCCTCTATTTATTTATTAGCTCAACTGCATGAGGCTGATACACTAAATCAGTTCACATCATATTACCCACACTCTGTTTATTGTTTTAATACCATGACAATTTTTTTTATCAAAATATTTATCAGAAAGCACAGTAGGCTATAGATTATTCTCGTGATACTTTAAAATGCAATATTTACTGTAAGGTATTTTGTATTTCATTTTGATTTGATTTGAGAATTGGAAATCAATAAAATGTTACACTAGGCAACAGATAAGTATACCAACATGTTCAATGAAACATACACAAAAAAGTCAAAAGACTTCTTTCTGTTGTAGTCCACAAGTACTGTAGGCCTACAAAAGGTTGTTGAGTGAGGAGATACACTCCAGGTAGGTCTATAATTCAGTACAACGTGTGAGAATAACTTATCGTAATCTGTGTGTAATTGGATTCAGGCTTATCAACACACATGACCATTTAAAACAATCCTGCTAATCCCTATTCTTCTCAGCCACCTGCAGACAGTGTAGCCACACAGCACAGGGCTAACCAGCACAGTGAGCTGAGGAGAGACACTTCCAGCTCTTTGAGGAGCTATAGCATATAGACACACAGCAACTGACAAATGGCAGCCGTGGACAAAGATGTGGCTGAGAAGTTTCTGGACAGCAACCCTGACTTTGCCAAGCAGTACTATGATACCAAGTTCCGCCCGAAGGTCATCTCGGACCTTTTCAAAGACAACAAGACTTCCCAGGTGAACACCAGCAGCTTCCACGAGCTGAGCACAGTGGAGGAGAGTGAGATCATATTTGACATGGTCAGAGACCTGCAGGACAACATCCAGATGGAGAAGGCTATCTTCAACTTCATGAAACATCTCAGCTTCATGATACGGTCAGAGAAGATGAGCCTGTTCATGTACCGGATGCGTAACGGCACGGCCGAGCTGGCCACGAGACTCTTCAACGTGCACAAGGACGCCACCTTGGAGGAGTGCCTGGTCCAGCCAGACAGTGAGATAGTCTTTCCTATGGACATCGGCATTGTGGGCCATGTGGCCACCACCAAGAAGACTGTCAACATCCCAGATGTCTCAGAGGTAAACATAGAAAGCTATAGATCACTGTGGAGAAATCTTGCACTTAAAAGTTCCCATTCCCAATAGCGGTATGGCAACTACAGTTTACCTGCCCGTTTGTGTTACCTTATCAAGTGGTCATGTTTATTCCATGAAATTCCTTTCCAGTGAAGAAATGAGAACACTGACTGTAGCGCTCCAGTCAGATTCAGATGCATAGGCCTAGTGCCCTACTGCCTCTAGAGGGCAGCATAAGACCATCCTATTTGTGATACTACCGCCAGGTTAATCTTACTAGAGCCAATTCATTTCACATTTGGAAGTGATTACCAAGCTTATTTTCATACTTAACATGTGTGTCACTCTACTCCGTATCCTCACTGTTGGGTAGGGCTTGCAAGGTAAGCATTTCACTGTACTTGGCAATGTGACAAATTAGACTTGAACTTGAACACAGTGGATGGCCGTCACTGTCAATACCTGTATTAAATGATTTGACCTAAAACTAATACATTTATTCTGTTTTCATATTAAACCATGTACATATTTTTATTATAGTTACATTCCTATTATCCAGTAGACTTTCTTGTGATACAGACACATCTTTAATCTTGTTATTCATTTGACCAAATACTACAAACTGATAAAATATCCTTTACCAAATACCATAAACGCTCACTGATAAAATATCTTTATACCAAATACCACAAACTCTCAATGATAAAATATCCTTTACCAAAATAATACAGAGTAGTACAGCCAAAGTATCATCATGATTAGAAAATGTTTCCTATCATAGTCCTGCTCATAGTCCTGCTCATAGTTCTGCTCATATGTAGCAGTGTGTGGTAAAGGGAGACATATGACTCATATCACTCTAGTTGCCTGGATCTTTTTATGGTAATTAGGGAGAGGATGGATCGAGCTCTGGGTCTTTCTTTTCCCTAGTGAAAGACAAAGCCACCATTACTGCGATATGTAAGTGTGGTGTGGGATTACGGCAAGGCAGTCCCCTCCCCCGCCGGTCGGTCATGCAGGCAGGCAGGACTGCTGGGTGTTACTCGGCCTGCAGGGGATAAGGCCTTTAATCTCAGCTGAATTAGAGCGATCCTGGATTATTTCTAAAGGTCATAGCACAAAGCCATTTTCCTCAAGTCAGCGGAATAACAAGAGAACTCACCTTTATTCTATTTAGTGTTGACCTGTAATGTCCTTTCTCCTTTAATCCACATGTTTTAATCATGATATATATTCCCCAGTCAAGAATAGCCCACAATGACACAGAGATCAAACCATTCTTAGCGTTAGATGATATGTTAGGCAGTGAATTAATCTATTCCTGGATTAATATGAAACTCAGTCTCCACAAAAGCATATTCTGTTTTTAACAATGAGCAAGTTCCCCTCCCCTTAGTAGTGTTCTGAAAGATAGTTTTTACATAATCAAATAATAATTTACCTTTTATTACCTTTGGGACTACACTTCTGCTGTCCCCTATAGGAGAATCGTTTTTGGTTCCAGGTACAACCCTCTCAGGAAAGGGTTCTACATGGAACCAAAATGGGTTATTCAAAGGGTTCTCCTATGGGGAGAACCGAAGAACCCTTTTTGGTTCCACATAACACCTTTTGTTGTGTATGGTTTCACTGTGATGTGCAAGTTGGATGATCTCATCAATGTATTTATGGTCAAAAGTGTCAATTTAATGTAACAAGCTACAGCACATTGATAGATGTTTGTTTATAAATTCTAAATACTTTTCTGTGGTTTTTCCTCCAGAGCAGCCACTACAGTGACTTTGTGGACCAGATCCAAGAATACCAGACCAAGAGTGTCTTGGCTACCCCCATCATGAACGGCAAGGACATGGTGGCTGTTATGATGGCTGTGAACAAGATTGGAGCTCCACACTTCACTAAGCAGGATGAGGAGGTAACCTATCCCTAACCTCTAACCTCTAACCTCCAACCCTAACCTCTCCCTTCAATTATACTGAACGTAGATGTTTCTGCAACAGACTCTGTTGAAGTATCTCAACTTTGCCAACCTGATCCTAAGAGTGTTCCATTTGAGCTACCTTCACAACTGTGAGACCAGAAGAGGACAGGTAAGACCTCTCTTGATTTTATTGATGAGTTTATTGACGATGAGGCCTGCTTATATTTCAGAAATGACATATTTTTCCCTGCTACGACTGTGCTGTCTCTGACATCTCCCACCCTCTAGGTCCTGCTCTGGTCTGCCAGCAAAGTGTTTGAGGAGATGACAGACATTGAGAGACAGTTCCACAAGGCCCTCTATACCATCAGGAATTTCCTTAACTGTGAACGTTACTCTGTTGGCCTCCTGGACATGACCAAGACTAAGGTGAGGTCGGACATGAATCTCAACCTGCTAAAAGCATCAGCATGCTAATGCTCAGGAACCACTCACCATTATCTAGTCATGTTCAGTTGACCTTTTGTTATGTTTAATTCAACATGTTCAATTGATGTGGGTTAATATGTTCCCCTTGTATCTGAGAGGGATTCAATTAAATAACCCTGTGTGTTGCAGGAATTCTATGACCTTTGGCCTGTGCTAATGGGAGAGGTGCCTCAATACGATGGACCCAAGACTCCTGATGGCAGAGTGAGTGACTGGTGACTTAACAGGCAACAGTCAAATGACCTGGACAGATCTGAGCCAACTCAAACATGAATAATGGTAATATATGTAATTTGATACGTTATCCGTATTCAATCTCATTCCAATTACATGTAACTCATTTTTCTCCAGGAAATAAACTTCTACAAAGTGATTGACTACATTTTACATGGAAAAGAGGAGATCAAAGTTTTACCGTGAGTCACTTCATCAATGATGTGGAAAATGGAATTATATATATCACCTTATCATGTATGTGCTGCTTTTACATCCTTATATTATACAGAACATTTTAGGTGCATATATTACTGCATTTGATTTGGTACTTTTTAAAATAGTAATAGTATAAAATCTCCATCTCCCCCTGTCCTTGTCAGCAACCCTGCTCCGGACCACTGGGCTCTGGTCAGTGGCCTGCCCACCTACGTGGCTAAGGAGGGACTGGTGAGCTGGGAATCCTTCCCTTCCTAAATGAAGAATGAATGCATCTGAAATTGCACCCTTTTCACTATATAGCACACTACTTTTGACCAGGGGACATAGGGACTATAGGGTGCCATTTTGTATGCAGCCCATATCTTCCCTTCCCTGTACGCAGTATTCATGGGCAGCACACAACCAGAAAGCCATTAGAGTTTATTATGCAGCTGTCAAACACACACAGCCTGGAAATGAAATGTGCTCTTGCACTGAAATGATGGATAATTGCAATTTTGTGGACATTGTAACTAATCATGCAGTGCTTTTCCATCTGAGCGAGCGTGATCATCCTCTCCTCTCTTTCCTCTTCTCCCCTCCAGATCTGTAACATTATGAACGCAGCACAAGATGACTTCTTCAGCTTCCAAGTAAGATCCGTTCTCCATGATTAGCTCAGTGCTGTTGAACGCACAAATTAAACAAATCTCATCTCTGCTACTGAAGGGGTTAGTGTCCTGTGGCCAAGTTAACTTCCATTATAGTAGACAGGCCTAGACACAATTCAAATAGATTAATCCTGCTATTTCCAACACTGAGGCAAAGACTTACCCATACAAAGTACTGTAAATATTAGTAGTCAAGTCATGCACTGCTGTGAATGAACACATTCAAAGGCAAGTATGGCAGGTTTAAGTCAACAAATATTGTTTTTGTAATGCTATGAACCTATTGCAAAGTCATTGACGTCAGGTGGTTCCTGTTGCCTTGTCCTGTTCAGAAAGGGCCCGTGGATAGCTCCGGCTGGATCATAAAGAACGTCCTGTCCCTCCCCATCGTGAATAAGAAGGAGGAAATAGTCGCAGTAGCCACCTTCTACAACAGGAAAGATGGGAAACCCTTTGACGAGCAGGATGAAACTCTGATGGAGGTATGCTACTGTAAAGTCCAGAGCTGCTGCGACTGAGAGGGAGGTAGAGAGAGGACAGCACTGAGTTCAGACATGCTGCTACTGAGGAGGAGGTAGAGAGAGGACAGCACTGAGTCCAGAGTTGCTGCTACTGAGGAGGAGGTAGAGAGAGGACAGCACTGAGTTCAGACATGCTGCTACTGAGGAGGAGGTAGAGAGAGGACAGCACTGAGTCCAGAGTTGCTGCTACTGAGGAGGAGGTAGAGAGAGGACAGCACTGAGTTCAGACATGCTGCTACTGAGGAGGAGGTAGAGAGAGGACAGCACTGAGTCCAGAGTTGCTGCTACTGAGGAGGAGGTAGAGAGAGACAGCACTGAGTCCAGTGATGCTGCTACTGAGGAGGAGGTAGAGAGAGGACAGCACTGAGTCCAGAGTTGCTGCTACTGAGGAGGAGGTAGAGAGAGACAGCACTGAGTCCAGTGATGCTGCTACTGAGGAGGAGGTAGAGAGAGACAGCACTGAGTTCAGACATGCTGCTACTGAGGAGGAGGTAGAGAGAGGACAGCACTGAGTCCAGAGTTGCTGCTACTGAGGAGGAGGTAGAGAGAGACAGCACTGAGTTCAGACATGCTGCTACTGAGGAGGAGGTAGAGAGAGACAGCACTGAGTCCAGTGATGCTGCTACTGAGGAGGAGGTAGAGAGAGACAGCACTGAGTCCAGAGTTGCTGCTACTGAGGAGGAGGTAGAGAGAGAGAGCACTGAGTTCAGACATGCTGCTACTGAGGAGGAGGTAGAGAGAGACAGCACTGAGTTCAGACATGCTGCTACTGAGGAGGAGGTAGAGAGAGACAGCACTGAGTTCAGACATGCTGCTACTGAGGAGGAGGTAGAGAGACAGCACTGAGTTCAGACATGCTGCTACTGAGGAGGAGGTAGAGAGAGACAGCACTGAGTTCGGACATGCTGCTACTGAGGAGGAGGTAGAGAGAGACAGCACTGAGTTCAGACATGCTGCTACTGAGGAGGAGGTAGAGAGAGACAGCACTGAGTTCAGACATGCTGCTACTGAGGAGGAGGTAGAGAGAGACAGCACTGAGTCCAGTGATGCTGCTACTGAGGAGGAGGTAGAGAGAGACAGCACTGAGTCCAGTGATGCTGCTACTGAGGAGGAGGTAGAGAGAGACAGCACTGAGTTCAGACATGCTGCTACTGAGGAGGAGGTAGAGAGAGACAGCACTGAGTTCAGACATGCTGCTACTGAGGAGGAGGTAGAGAGAGACAGCACTGAGTCCAGTGATGCTGCTACTGAGGAGGAGGTAGAGAGAGAGACAGCACTGAGTTCGGACATGCTGCTACCGAGGAGGAGGTAGAGAGAGACAGCACTGAGTTCAGACATGCTGCTACTGAGGAGGAGGTAGAGAGAGACAGCACTGAGTTCGGACATGCTGCTACTGAGGAGGAGGTAGAGAGACAGCACTGAGTTCAGACATGCTGCTACTGAGGAGGAGGTAGAAAGACAGCACTGAGTCCAGAGATGCTGCTACTGAGGAGGAGGTAGAGAGAGGACAGCACTGAGTCCAGAGTTGCTGCTACTGAGGAGGAGGTAGAGAGAGACAGCACTGAGTTCAGAGATGCTGCTACTGAGGAGGAGGTAGAGAGAGGACAGCACTGAGTCCAGAGTTGCTGCTACTGAGGAGGAGGTAGAGAGAGACAGCACTGAGTTCGGACATGCTGCACCTGAGGAGGAGGTAGAGAGAGACAGCACTGAGTTCGGACATGCTGCTACTGAGGAGGAGGTAGAGAGAGAGCACTGAGTTCAGACATGCTGCTACTGAGGAGGAGGTAGAGAGAGACAGCACTGAGTTCAGACATGCTGCTACTGAGGAGGAGGTAGAGAGAGACAGCACTGAGTTCAGACATGCTGCTACTGAGGAGGAGGTAGAGAGAGACAGCACTGAGTTCAGACATGCTGCTACTGAGGAGGAGGTAGAGAGAGACAGCACTGAGTTCAGACATGCTGCTACTGAGGAGGAGGTAGAGAGAGACAGCACTGAGTCCAGTGATGCTGCTACTGAGGAGGAGGTAGAGAGAGACAGCACTGAGTCCAGTGATGCTGCTACTGAGGAGGAGGTAGAGAGAGACAGCACTGAGTTCAGACATGCTGCTACTGAGGAGGAGTTAGAGAGAGACAGCACTGAGTTCAGACATGCTGCTACTGAGGAGGAGGTAGAGAGAGACAGCACTGAGTCCAGTGATGCTGCTACTGAGGAGGAGGTAGAGAGAGGACAGCACTGAGTCCAGAGTTGCTGCTACTGAGGAGGAGGTAGAGAGAGACAGCACTGAGTCCAGTGATGCTGCTACTGAGGAGGAGGTAGAGATAGGACAGCACTGAGTCCAGAGTTGCTGCTACTGAGGAGGAGGTAGAGAGAGACAGCACTGAGTCCAGTGATGCTGCTACTGAGGAGGAGGTAGAGAGAGACAGCACTGAGTTCGGACATGCTACTACTGAGGAGGAGGTAGAGAGAGGACAGCACTGAGTCCAGAGTTGCTGCTACTGAGGAGGAGGTAGAGAGAGACAGCACTGAGTTCAGACATGCTGCTACTGAGGAGGAGGTAGAGAGAGACAGCACTGAGTTCGGACATGCTACTACTGAGGAGGAGGTAGAGAGAGGACAGCACTGAGTCCAGAGTTGCTGCTACTGAGGAGGAGGTAGAGAGAGACAGCACTGAGTTCAGACATGCTGCTACTGAGGAGGAGGTAGAGAGAGACAGCACTGAGTCCAGTGATGCTGCTACTGAGGAGGAGGTAGAGAGAGACAGCACTGAGTCCAGAGTTGCTGCTACTGAGGAGGAGGTAGAGAGAGAGAGCACTGAGTTCAGACATGCTGCTACTGAGGAGGAGGTAGAGAGAGACAGCACTGAGATCAGACATGCTGCTACTGAGGAGGAGGTAGAGAGAGACAGCACTGAGTTCAGACATGCTGCTACTGAGGAGGAGGTAGAGAGAGACAGCACTGAGTCCAGACATGCTGCTACTGAGGAGGAGGTAGAGAGAGACAGCACTGAGTCCAGACATGCTGCTACTGAGGAGGAGTTAGAGAGAGGACAGCACTGAGTTCAGACATGCTGCTACTGAGGAGGAGGTAGAGAGAGAGAGCACTGAGTTCAGACATGCTGCTACTGAGGAGGAGGTAGAGAGAGAGCACTGAGTCCAGACATGCTGCTACTGAGGAGGAGGTAGAGAGAGACAGCACTGAGTCCAGACATGCTGCTACTGAGGAGGAGGTAGAGAGAGACAGCACTGAGTCCAGACATGCTGCTACTGAGGAGGAGGTAGAGAGAGACAGCACTGAGTCCAGACATGCTGCTACTGAGGAGGAGGTAGAGAGAGACAGCACTGAGTTCAGACATGCTGTTACTGAGGAGGTAGAGAGCGGACAGTACTGAGTCCAGAGTTGCTGCTACTGAGGAGGAGGTAGAGAGAGACAGCACTGAGGCCAGTGATGCTGCTACTGAGGAGGAGGTAGAGAGAGACAGCACTGAGTTCAGACATGCTGTTACTGAGGAGGTAGAGAGCGGACAGCACTGAGTCCAGAGTTGCTGCTACTGAGGAGGAGGTAGAGAGAGACAGCACTGAGTCCAGTGATGCTGCTACTGAGGAGGAGGTAGAGAGAGACAGCACTGAGTCCAGAGTTGCTGCTACTGAGGAGGAGGTAGAGAGAGACAGCACTGAGTCCAGAGTTGCTGCTACTGAGGAGGAGGTAGAGAGAGACAGCACTGAGTCCAGTGATGCTGCTACTGAGGAGGAGGTAGAGAGAGGACAGCACTGAGTCCAGAGTTGCTGCTACTGAGGAGGAGGTAGAGAGAGACAGCACTGAGTTCAGACATGCTGCTACTGAGGAGGAGGTAGAGAGAGACAGCACTGAGTCCAGTGATGCTGCTACTGAGGAGGAGGTAGAGAGAGACAGCACTGAGTCCAGAGTTGCTGCTACTGAGGAGGAGGTAGAGAGAGAGAGCACTGAGTTCAGACATGCTGCTACTGAGGAGGAGGTAGAGAGAGACAGCACTGAGTTCAGACATGCTGCTACTGAGGAGGAGGTAGAGAGAGACAGCACTGAGTTCAGACATGCTGCTACTGAGGAGGAGGTAGAGAGACAGCACTGAGTTCAGACATGCTGCTACTGAGGAGGAGGTAGAGAGAGACAGCACTGAGTTCAGACATGCTGCTACTGAGGAGGAGGTAGAGAGAGACAGCACTGAGTCCAGTGATGCTGCTACTGAGGAGGAGGTAGAGAGAGGACAGCACTGAGTCCAGAGTTGCTGCTACTGAGGAGGAGGTAGAGAGAGACAGCACTGAGTCCAGTGATGCTGCTACTGAGGAGGAGGTAGAGAGAGGACAGCACTGAGTCCAGAGTTGCTGCTACTGAGGAGGAGGTAGAGAGAGACAGCACTGAGTTCAGACATGCTGCTACTGAGGAGGAGGTAGAGAGAGACAGCACTGAGTCCAGTGATGCTGCTACTGAGGAGGAGGTAGAGAGAGACAGCACTGAGTCCAGAGTTGCTGCTACTGAGGAGGAGGTAGAGAGAGAGAGCACTGAGTTCAGACATGCTGCTACTGAGGAGGAGGTAGAGAGAGACAGCACTGAGTTCAGACATGCTGCTACTGAGGAGGAGGTAGAGAGAGACAGCACTGAGTTCAGACATGCTGCTACTGAGGAGGAGGTAGAGAGAGAGAGCACTGAGTTCAGACATGCTGCTACTGAGGAGGAGGTAGAGAGAGGACAGCACTAAGTCCAGAGTTGCTGCTACTGAGGAGGAGGTAGAGAGAGACAGCACTGAGTCCAGTGATGCTGCTACTGAGGAGGAGGTAGAGAGAGGACAGCACTGAGTCCAGAGTTGCTGCTACTGAGGAGGAGGTAGAGAGAGACAGCACTGAGTCCAGTGATGCTGCTACTGAGGAGGAGGTAGAGAGAGACAGCACTGAGTTCAGACATGCTGCTACTGAGGAGGAGGTAGAGAGAGGACAGCACTGAGTCCAGAGTTGCTGCTACTGAGGAGGAGGTAGAGAGAGACAGCACTGAGTTCAGACATGCTGCTACTGAGGAGGAGGTAGAGAGAGACAGCACTGAGTCCAGTGATGCTGCTACTGAGGAGGAGGTAGAGAGAGACAGCACTGAGTCCAGAGTTGCTGCTACTGAGGAGGAGGTAGAGAGAGAGAGCACTGAGTTCAGACATGCTGCTACTGAGGAGGAGGTAGAGAGAGACAGCACTGAGTTCAGACATGCTGCTACTGAGGAGGAGGTAGAGAGAGACAGCACTGAGTTCAGACATGCTGCTACTGAGGAGGAGGTAGAGAGACAGCACTGAGTTCAGACATGCTGCTACTGAGGAGGAGGTAGAGAGAGACAGCACTGAGTTCGGACATGCTGCTACTGAGGAGGAGGTAGAGAGAGACAGCACTGAGTTCAGACATGCTGCTACTGAGGAGGAGGTAGAGAGAGACAGCACTGAGTTCAGACATGCTGCTACTGAGGAGGAGGTAGAGAGAGACAGCACTGAGTCCAGTGATGCTGCTACTGAGGAGGAGGTAGAGAGAGACAGCACTGAGTCCAGTGATGCTGCTACTGAGGAGGAGGTAGAGAGAGACAGCACTGAGTCCAGAGTTGCTGCTACTGAGGAGGAGGTAGAGAGAGACAGCACTGAGTCCAGAGTTGCTGCTACTGAGGAGGAGGTAGAGAGAGACAGCACTGAGTCCAGTGATGCTGCTACTGAGGAGGAGGTAGAGAGAGGACAGCACTGAGTCCAGAGTTGCTGCTACTGAGGAGGAGGTAGAGAGAGACAGCACTGAGTTCAGACATGCTGCTACTGAGGAGGAGGTAGAGAGAGACAGCACTGAGTCCAGTGATGCTGCTACTGAGGAGGAGGTAGAGAGAGACAGCACTGAGTCCAGAGTTGCTGCTACTGAGGAGGAGGTAGAGAGAGAGAGCACTGAGTTCAGACATGCTGCTACTGAGGAGGAGGTAGAGAGAGACAGCACTGAGTTCAGACATGCTGCTACTGAGGAGGAGGTAGAGAGAGACAGCACTGAGTTCAGACATGCTGCTACTGAGGAGGAGGTAGAGAGACAGCACTGAGTTCAGACATGCTGCTACTGAGGAGGAGGTAGAGAGAGACAGCACTGAGTTCAGACATGCTGCTACTGAGGAGGAGGTAGAGAGAGACAGCACTGAGTCCAGTGATGCTGCTACTGAGGAGGAGGTAGAGAGAGGACAGCACTGAGTCCAGAGTTGCTGCTACTGAGGAGGAGGTAGAGAGAGACAGCACTGAGTCCAGTGATGCTGCTACTGAGGAGGAGGTAGAGAGAGGACAGCACTGAGTCCAGAGTTGCTGCTACTGAGGAGGAGGTAGAGAGAGACAGCACTGAGTTCAGACATGCTGCTACTGAGGAGGAGGTAGAGAGAGACAGCACTGAGTCCAGTGATGCTGCTACTGAGGAGGAGGTAGAGAGAGACAGCACTGAGTCCAGAGTTGCTGCTACTGAGGAGGAGGTAGAGAGAGACAGCACTGAGTCCAGAGTTGCTGCTACTGAGGAGGAGGTAGAGAGAGACAGCACTGAGTCCAGTGATGCTGCTACTGAGGAGGAGGTAGAGAGAGGACAGCACTGAGTCCAGAGTTGCTGCTACTGAGGAGGAGGTAGAGAGAGACAGCACTGAGTTCAGACATGCTGCTACTGAGGAGGAGGTAGAGAGAGACAGCACTGAGTCCAGTGATGCTGCTACTGAGGAGGAGGTAGAGAGAGACAGCACTGAGTCCAGAGTTGCTGCTACTGAGGAGGAGGTAGAGAGAGAGAGCACTGAGTTCAGACATGCTGCTACTGAGGAGGAGGTAGAGAGAGACAGCACTGAGTTCAGACATGCTGCTACTGAGGAGGAGGTAGAGAGAGACAGCACTGAGTTCAGACATGCTGCTACTGAGGAGGAGGTAGAGAGACAGCACTGAGTTCAGACATGCTGCTACTGAGGAGGAGGTAGAGAGAGACAGCACTGAGTTCAGACATGCTGCTACTGAGGAGGAGGTAGAGAGAGACAGCACTGAGTCCAGTGATGCTGCTACTGAGGAGGAGGTAGAGAGAGGACAGCACTGAGTCCAGAGTTGCTGCTACTGAGGAGGAGGTAGAGAGAGACAGCACTGAGTCCAGTGATGCTGCTACTGAGGAGGAGGTAGAGAGAGACAGCACTGAGTTCAGACATGCTGCTACTGAGGAGGAGGTAGAGAGAGGACAGCACTGAGTCCAGAGTTGCTGCTACTGAGGAGGAGGTAGAGAGAGACAGCACTGAGTTCAGACATGCTGCTACTGAGGAGGAGGTAGAGAGAGACAGCACTGAGTCCAGTGATGCTGCTACTGAGGAGGAGGTAGAGAGAGACAGCACTGAGTCCAGAGTTGCTGCTACTGAGGAGGAGGTAGAGAGAGAGAGCACTGAGTTCAGACATGCTGCTACTGAGGAGGAGGTAGAGAGAGACAGCACTGAGTTCAGACATGCTGCTACTGAGGAGGAGGTAGAGAGAGACAGCACTGAGTTCAGACATGCTGCTACTGAGGAGGAGGTAGAGAGACAGCACTGAGTTCAGACATGCTGCTACTGAGGAGGAGGTAGAGAGAGACAGCACTGAGTTCGGACATGCTGCTACTGAGGAGGAGGTAGAGAGAGACAGCACTGAGTTCAGACATGCTGCTACTGAGGAGGAGGTAGAGAGAGACAGCACTGAGTTCAGACATGCTGCTACTGAGGAGGAGGTAGAGAGAGACAGCACTGAGTCCAGTGATGCTGCTACTGAGGAGGAGGTAGAGAGAGACAGCACTGAGTCCAGTGATGCTGCTACTGAGGAGGAGGTAGAGAGAGACAGCACTGAGTCCAGAGTTGCTGCTACTGAGGAGGAGGTAGAGAGAGACAGCACTGAGTCCAGAGTTGCTGCTACTGAGGAGGAGGTAGAGAGAGACAGCACTGAGTCCAGTGATGCTGCTACTGAGGAGGAGGTAGAGAGAGGACAGCACTGAGTCCAGAGTTGCTGCTACTGAGGAGGAGGTAGAGAGAGACAGCACTGAGTTCAGACATGCTGCTACTGAGGAGGAGGTAGAGAGAGACAGCACTGAGTCCAGTGATGCTGCTACTGAGGAGGAGGTAGAGAGAGACAGCACTGAGTCCAGAGTTGCTGCTACTGAGGAGGAGGTAGAGAGAGAGAGCACTGAGTTCAGACATGCTGCTACTGAGGAGGAGGTAGAGAGAGACAGCACTGAGTTCAGACATGCTGCTACTGAGGAGGAGGTAGAGAGAGACAGCACTGAGTTCAGACATGCTGCTACTGAGGAGGAGGTAGAGAGACAGCACTGAGTTCAGACATGCTGCTACTGAGGAGGAGGTAGAGAGAGACAGCACTGAGTTCAGACATGCTGCTACTGAGGAGGAGGTAGAGAGAGACAGCACTGAGTCCAGTGATGCTGCTACTGAGGAGGAGGTAGAGAGAGGACAGCACTGAGTCCAGAGTTGCTGCTACTGAGGAGGAGGTAGAGAGAGACAGCACTGAGTCCAGTGATGCTGCTACTGAGGAGGAGGTAGAGAGAGGACAGCACTGAGTCCAGAGTTGCTGCTACTGAGGAGGAGGTAGAGAGAGACAGCACTGAGTTCAGACATGCTGCTACTGAGGAGGAGGTAGAGAGAGACAGCACTGAGTCCAGTGATGCTGCTACTGAGGAGGAGGTAGAGAGAGACAGCACTGAGTCCAGTGATGCTGCTACTGAGGAGGAGGTAGAGAGAGACAGCACTGAGTCCAGAGTTGCTGCTACTGAGGAGGAGGTAGAGAGAGACAGCACTGAGTCCAGAGTTGCTGCTACTGAGGAGGAGGTAGAGAGAGACAGCACTGAGTCCAGTGATGCTGCTACTGAGGAGGAGGTAGAGAGAGGACAGCACTGAGTCCAGAGTTGCTGCTACTGAGGAGGAGGTAGAGAGAGACAGCACTGAGTTCAGACATGCTGCTACTGAGGAGGAGGTAGAGAGAGACAGCACTGAGTCCAGTGATGCTGCTACTGAGGAGGAGGTAGAGAGAGACAGCACTGAGTCCAGAGTTGCTGCTACTGAGGAGGAGGTAGAGAGAGAGAGCACTGAGTTCAGACATGCTGCTACTGAGGAGGAGGTAGAGAGAGACAGCACTGAGTTCAGACATGCTGCTACTGAGGAGGAGGTAGAGAGAGACAGCACTGAGTTCAGACATGCTGCTACTGAGGAGGAGGTAGAGAGACAGCACTGAGTTCAGACATGCTGCTACTGAGGAGGAGGTAGAGAGAGACAGCACTGAGTTCAGACATGCTGCTACTGAGGAGGAGGTAGAGAGAGACAGCACTGAGTCCAGTGATGCTGCTACTGAGGAGGAGGTAGAGAGAGGACAGCACTGAGTCCAGAGTTGCTGCTACTGAGGAGGAGGTAGAGAGAGACAGCACTGAGTCCAGTGATGCTGCTACTGAGGAGGAGGTAGAGAGAGGACAGCACTGAGTCCAGAGTTGCTGCTACTGAGGAGGAGGTAGAGAGAGACAGCACTGAGTTCAGACATGCTGCTACTGAGGAGGAGGTAGAGAGAGACAGCACTGAGTCCAGTGATGCTGCTACTGAGGAGGAGGTAGAGAGAGACAGCACTGAGTCCAGAGTTGCTGCTACTGAGGAGGAGGTAGAGAGAGAGAGCACTGAGTTCAGACATGCTGCTACTGAGGAGGAGGTAGAGAGAGACAGCACTGAGTTCAGACATGCTGCTACTGAGGAGGAGGTAGAGAGAGACAGCACTGAGTTCAGACATGCTGCTACTGAGGAGGAGGTAGAGAGAGAGAGCACTGAGTTCAGACATGCTGCTACTGAGGAGGAGGTAGAGAGAGGACAGCACTGAGTCCAGAGTTGCTGCTACTGAGGAGGAGGTAGAGAGAGACAGCAC
This sequence comes from Salvelinus alpinus, assembly GCF_045679555.1. Taxonomy (NCBI): domain Eukaryota; kingdom Metazoa; phylum Chordata; class Actinopteri; order Salmoniformes; family Salmonidae; genus Salvelinus; species Salvelinus alpinus. Next base: position 64,376,537 of record NC_092092.1, read on the forward strand.
TGAGTCCAGTGATGCTGCTACTGAGGAGGAGGTAGAGAGAGGACAGCACTGAGTCCAGAGTTGCTGCTACTGAGGAGGAGGTAGAGAGAGACAGCACTGAGTCCAGTGATGCTGCTACTGAGGAGGAGGTAGAGAGAGACAGCACTGAGTTCAGACATGCTGCTACTGAGGAGGAGGTAGAGAGAGGACAGCACTGAGTCCAGAGTTGCTGCTACTGAGGAGGAGGTAGAGAGAGACAGCACTGAGTTCAGACATGCTGCTACTGAGGAGGAGGTAGAGAGAGACAGCACTGAGTCCAGTGATGCTGCTACTGAGGAGGAGGTAGAGAGAGACAGCACTGAGTCCAGAGTTGCTGCTACTGAGGAGGAGGTAGAGAGAGAGAGCACTGAGTTCAGACATGCTGCTACTGAGGAGGAGGTAGAGAGAGACAGCACTGAGTTCAGACATGCTGCTACTGAGGAGGAGGTAGAGAGAGACAGCACTGAGTTCAGACATGCTGCTACTGAGGAGGAGGTAGAGAGACAGCACTGAGTTCAGACATGCTGCTACTGAGGAGGAGGTAGAGAGAGACAGCACTGAGTTCGGACATGCTGCTACTGAGGAGGAGGTAGAGAGAGACAGCACTGAGTTCAGACATGCTGCTACTGAGGAGGAGGTAGAGAGAGACAGCACTGAGTTCAGACATGCTGCTACTGAGGAGGAGGTAGAGAGAGACAGCACTGAGTCCAGTGATGCTGCTACTGAGGAGGAGGTAGAGAGAGACAGCACTGAGTCCAGTGATGCTGCTACTGAGGAGGAGGTAGAGAGAGACAGCACTGAGTTCAGACATGCTGCTACTGAGGAGGAGGTAGAGAGAGACAGCACTGAGTTCAGACATGCTGCTACTGAGGAGGAGGTAGAGAGAGACAGCACTGAGTCCAGTGATGCTGCTACTGAGGAGGAGGTAGAGAGAGAGACAGCACTGAGTTCGGACATGCTGCTACTGAGGAGGAGGTAGAGAGAGACAGCACTGAGTTCAGACATGCTGCTACTGAGGAGGAGGTAGAGAGAGACAGCACTGAGTTCGGACATGCTGCTACTGAGGAGGAGGTAGAGAGACAGCACTGAGTTCAGACATGCTGCTACTGAGGAGGAGGTAGAAAGACAGCACTGAGTCCAGAGATGCTGCTACTGAGGAGGAGGTAGAGAGAGGACAGCACTGAGTCCAGAGTTGCTGCTACTGAGGAGGAGGTAGAGAGAGACAGCACTGAGTTCAGAGATGCTGCTACTGAGGAGGAGGTAGAGAGAGGACAGCACTGAGTCCAGAGTTGCTGCTACTGAGGAGGAGGTAGAGAGAGACAGCACTGAGTTCGGACATGCTGCACCTGAGGAGGAGGTAGAGAGAGACAGCACTGAGTTCGGACATGCTGCTACTGAGGAGGAGGTAGAGAGAGAGCACTGAGTTCAGACATGCTGCTACTGAGGAGGAGGTAGAGAGAGACAGCACTGAGTTCAGACATGCTGCTACTGAGGAGGAGGTAGAGAGAGACAGCACTGAGTTCAGACATGCTGCTACTGAGGAGGAGGTAGAGAGAGACAGCACTGAGTTCAGACATGCTGCTACTGAGGAGGAGGTAGAGAGAGACAGCACTGAGTTCAGACATGCTGCTACTGAGGAGGAGGTAGAGAGAGACAGCACTGAGTCCAGTGATGCTGCTACTGAGGAGGAGGTAGAGAGAGACAGCACTGAGTCCAGTGATGCTGCTACTGAGGAGGAGGTAGAGAGAGACAGCACTGAGTCCAGACATGTTGCTACTGAGGAGGAGTTAGAGAGAGACAGCACTGAGTTCAGACATGCTGCTACTGAGGAGGAGGTAGAGAGAGACAGCACTGAGTCCAGTGATGCTGCTACTGAGGAGGAGGTAGAGAGAGGACAGCACTGAGTCCAGAGTTGCTGCTACTGAGGAGGAGGTAGAGAGAGACAGCACTGAGTCCAGTGATGCTGCTACTGAGGAGGAGGTAGAGATAGGACAGCACTGAGTCCAGAGTTGCTGCTACTGAGGAGGAGGTAGAGAGAGACAGCACTGAGTCCAGTGATGCTGCTACTGAGGAGGAGGTAGAGAGAGACAGCACTGAGTTCGGACATGCTACTACTGAGGAGGAGGTAGAGAGAGTACAGCACTGAGTCCAGAGTTGCTGCTACTGAGGAGGAGGTAGAGAGAGACAGCACTGAGTTCAGACATGCTGCTACTGAGGAGGAGGTAGAGAGAGACAGCACTGAGTTCGGACATGCTACTACTGAGGAGGAGGTAGAGAGAGGACAGCACTGAGTCCAGAGTTGCTGCTACTGAGGAGGAGGTAGAGAGAGACAGCACTGAGTTCAGACATGCTGCTACTGAGGAGGAGGTAGAGAGAGACAGCACTGAGTCCAGTGATGCTGCTACTGAGGAGGAGGTAGAGAGAGACAGCACTGAGTCCAGAGTTGCTGCTACTGAGGAGGAGGTAGAGAGAGAGAGCACTGAGTTCAGACATGCTGCTACTGAGGAGGAGGTAGAGAGAGACAGCACTGAGATCAGACATGCTGCTACTGAGGAGGAGGTAGAGAGAGACAGCACTGAGTTCAGACATGCTGCTACTGAGGAGGAGGTAGAGAGAGACAGCACTGAGTCCAGACATGCTGCTACTGAGGAGGAGGTAGAGAGAGACAGCACTGAGTCCAGACATGCTGCTACTGAGGAGGAGTTAGAGAGAGGACAGCACTGAGTTCAGACATGCTGCTACTGAGGAGGAGGTAGAGAGAGAGAGCACTGAGTTCAGACATGCTGCTACTGAGGAGGAGGTAGAGAGAGAGCACTGAGTCCAGACATGCTGCTACTGAGGAGGAGGTAGAGAGAGACAGCACTGAGTCCAGACATGCTGCTACTGAGGAGGAGGTAGAGAGAGACAGCACTGAGTCCAGACATGCTGCTACTGAGGAGGAGGTAGAGAGAGACAGCACTGAGTCCAGACATGCTGCTACTGAGGAGGAGGTAGAGAGAGACAGCACTGAGTTCAGACATGCTGTTACTGAGGAGGTAGAGAGCGGACAGTACTGAGTCCAGAGTTGCTGCTACTGAGGAGGAGGTAGAGAGAGACAGCACTGAGGCCAGTGATGCTGCTACTGAGGAGGAGGTAGAGAGAGACAGCACTGAGTTCAGACATGCTGTTACTGAGGAGGTAGAGAGCGGACAGCACTGAGTCCAGAGTTGCTGCTACTGAGGAGGAGGTAGAGAGAGACAGCACTGAGTCCAGTGATGCTGCTACTGAGGAGGAGGTAGAGAGAGACAGCACTGAGTCCAGAGTTGCTGCTACTGAGGAGGAGGTAGAGAGAGACAGCACTGAGTCCAGAGTTGCTGCTACTGAGGAGGAGGTAGAGAGAGACAGCACTGAGTCCAGTGATGCTGCTACTGAGGAGGAGGTAGAGAGAGGACAGCACTGAGTCCAGAGTTGCTGCTACTGAGGAGGAGGTAGAGAGAGACAGCACTGAGTTCAGACATGCTGCTACTGAGGAGGAGGTAGAGAGAGACAGCACTGAGTCCAGTGATGCTGCTACTGAGGAGGAGGTAGAGAGAGACAGCACTGAGTCCAGAGTTGCTGCTACTGAGGAGGAGGTAGAGAGAGAGAGCACTGAGTTCAGACATGCTGCTACTGAGGAGGAGGTAGAGAGAGACAGCACTGAGTTCAGACATGCTGCTACTGAGGAGGAGGTAGAGAGAGACAGCACTGAGTTCAGACATGCTGCTACTGAGGAGGAGGTAGAGAGACAGCACTGAGTTCAGACATGCTGCTACTGAGGAGGAGGTAGAGAGAGACAGCACTGAGTTCAGACATGCTGCTACTGAGGAGGAGGTAGAGAGAGACAGCACTGAGTCCAGTGATGCTGCTACTGAGGAGGAGGTAGAGAGAGGACAGCACTGAGTCCAGAGTTGCTGCTACTGAGGAGGAGGTAGAGAGAGACAGCACTGAGTCCAGTGATGCTGCTACTGAGGAGGAGGTAGAGAGAGGACAGCACTGAGTCCAGAGTTGCTGCTACTGAGGAGGAGGTAGAGAGAGACAGCACTGAGTTCAGACATGCTGCTACTGAGGAGGAGGTAGAGAGAGACAGCACTGAGTCCAGTGATGCTGCTACTGAGGAGGAGGTAGAGAGAGACAGCACTGAGTCCAGAGTTGCTGCTACTGAGGAGGAGGTAGAGAGAGAGAGCACTGAGTTCAGACATGCTGCTACTGAGGAGGAGGTAGAGAGAGACAGCACTGAGTTCAGACATGCTGCTACTGAGGAGGAGGTAGAGAGAGACAGCACTGAGTTCAGACATGCTGCTACTGAGGAGGAGGTAGAGAGAGACAGCACTGAGTTCAGACATGCTGCTACTGAGGAGGAGGTAGAGAGAGAGAGCACTGAGTTCAGACATGCTGCTACTGAGGAGGAGGTAGAGAGAGGACAGCACTGAGTCCAGAGTTGCTGCTACTGAGGAGGAGGTAGAGAGAGACAGCACTGAGTCCAGTGATGCTGCTACTGAGGAGGAGGTAGAGAGAGGACAGCACTGAGTCCAGAGTTGCTGCTACTGAGGAGGAGGTAGAGAGAGACAGCACTGAGTCCAGTGATGCTGCTACTGAGGAGGAGGTAGAGAGAGACAGCACTGAGTTCAGACATGCTGCTACTGAGGAGGAGGTAGAGAGAGGACAGCACTGAGTCCAGAGTTGCTGCTACTGAGGAGGAGGTAGAGAGAGACAGCACTGAGTTCAGACATGCTGCTACTGAGGAGGAGGTAGAGAGAGACAGCACTGAGTCCAGTGATGCTGCTACTGAGGAGGAGGTAGAGAGAGACAGCACTGAGTCCAGAGTTGCTGCTACTGAGGAGGAGGTAGAGAGAGAGAGCACTGAGTTCAGACATGCTGCTACTGAGGAGGAGGTAGAGAGAGACAGCACTGAGTTCAGACATGCTGCTACTGAGGAGGAGGTAGAGAGAGACAGCACTGAGTTCAGACATGCTGCTACTGAGGAGGAGGTAGAGAGACAGCACTGAGTTCAGACATGCTGCTACTGAGGAGGAGGTAGAGAGAGACAGCACTGAGTTCGGACATGCTGCTACTGAGGAGGAGGTAGAGAGAGACAGCACTGAGTCCAGTGATGCTGCTACTGAGGAGGAGGTAGAGAGAGGACAGCACTGAGTCCAGAGTTGCTGCTACTGAGGAGGAGGTAGAGAGAGACAGCACTGAGTCCAGTGATGCTGCTACTGAGGAGGAGGTAGAGATAGGACAGCACTGAGTCCAGAGTTGCTGCTACTGAGGAGGAGGTAGAGAGAGACAGCACTGAGTCCAGTGATGCTGCTACTGAGGAGGAGGTAGAGAGAGACAGCACTGAGTTCGGACATGCTACTACTGAGGAGGAGGTAGAGAGAGTACAGCACTGAGTCCAGAGTTGCTGCTACTGAGGAGGAGGTAGAGAGAGACAGCACTGAGTTCAGACATGCTGCTACTGAGGAGGAGGTAGAGAGAGACAGCACTGAGTTCGGACATGCTACTACTGAGGAGGAGGTAGAGAGAGGACAGCACTGAGTCCAGAGTTGCTGCTACTGAGGAGGAGGTAGAGAGAGACAGCACTGAGTTCAGACATGCTGCTACTGAGGAGGAGGTAGAGAGAGACAGCACTGAGTCCAGTGATGCTGCTACTGAGGAGGAGGTAGAGAGAGACAGCACTGAGTCCAGAGTTGCTGCTACTGAGGAGGAGGTAGAGAGAGAGAGCACTGAGTTCAGACATGCTGCTACTGAGGAGGAGGTAGAGAGAGACAGCACTGAGATCAGACATGCTGCTACTGAGGAGGAGGTAGAGAGAGACAGCACTGAGTTCAGACATGCTGCTACTGAGGAGGAGGTAGAGAGAGACAGCACTGAGTCCAGACATGCTGCTACTGAGGAGGAGGTAGAGAGAGACAGCACTGAGTCCAGACATGCTGCTACTGAGGAGGAGTTAGAGAGAGGACAGCACTGAGTTCAGACATGCTGCTACTGAGGAGGAGGTAGAGAGAGAGAGCACTGAGTTCAGACATGCTGCTACTGAGGAGGAGGTAGAGAGAGAGCACTGAGTCCAGACATGCTGCTACTGAGGAGGAGGTAGAGAGAGACAGCACTGAGTCCAGACATGCTGCTACTGAGGAGGAGGTAGAGAGAGACAGCACTGAGTCCAGACATGCTGCTACTGAGGAGGAGGTAGAGAGAGACAGCACTGAGTCCAGACATGCTGCTACTGAGGAGGAGGTAGAGAGAGACAGCACTGAGTTCAGACATGCTGTTACTGAGGAGGTAGAGAGCGGACAGTACTGAGTCCAGAGTTGCTGCTACTGAGGAGGAGGTAGAGAGAGACAGCACTGAGGCCAGTGATGCTGCTACTGAGGAGGAGGTAGAGAGAGACAGCACTGAGTTCAGACATGCTGTTACTGAGGAGGTAGAGAGCGGACAGCACTGAGTCCAGAGTTGCTGCTACTGAGGAGGAGGTAGAGAGAGACAGCACTGAGTCCAGTGATGCTGCTACTGAGGAGGAGGTAGAGAGAGACAGCACTGAGTCCAGAGTTGCTGCTACTGAGGAGGAGGTAGAGAGAGACAGCACTGAGTCCAGAGTTGCTGCTACTGAGGAGGAGGTAGAGAGAGACAGCACTGAGTCCAGTGATGCTGCTACTGAGGAGGAGGTAGAGAGAGGACAGCACTGAGTCCAGAGTTGCTGCTACTGAGGAGGAGGTAGAGAGAGACAGCACTGAGTTCAGACATGCTGCTACTGAGGAGGAGGTAGAGAGAGACAGCACTGAGTCCAGTGATGCTGCTACTGAGGAGGAGGTAGAGAGAGACAGCACTGAGTCCAGAGTTGCTGCTACTGAGGAGGAGGTAGAGAGAGAGAGCACTGAGTTCAGACATGCTGCTACTGAGGAGGAGGTAGAGAGAGACAGCACTGAGTTCAGACATGCTGCTACTGAGGAGGAGGTAGAGAGAGACAGCACTGAGTTCAGACATGCTGCTACTGAGGAGGAGGTAGAGAGACAGCACTGAGTTCAGACATGCTGCTACTGAGGAGGAGGTAGAGAGAGACAGCACTGAGTTCAGACATGCTGCTACTGAGGAGGAGGTAGAGAGAGACAGCACTGAGTCCAGTGATGCTGCTACTGAGGAGGAGGTAGAGAGAGGACAGCACTGAGTCCAGAGTTGCTGCTACTGAGGAGGAGGTAGAGAGAGACAGCACTGAGTCCAGTGATGCTGCTACTGAGGAGGAGGTAGAGAGAGGACAGCACTGAGTCCAGAGTTGCTGCTACTGAGGAGGAGGTAGAGAGAGACAGCACTGAGTTCAGACATGCTGCTACTGAGGAGGAGGTAGAGAGAGACAGCACTGAGTCCAGTGATGCTGCTACTGAGGAGGAGGTAGAGAGAGACAGCACTGAGTCCAGAGTTGCTGCTACTGAGGAGGAGGTAGAGAGAGAGAGCACTGAGTTCAGACATGCTGCTACTGAGGAGGAGGTAGAGAGAGACAGCACTGAGTTCAGACATGCTGCTACTGAGGAGGAGGTAGAGAGAGACAGCACTGAGTTCAGACATGCTGCTACTGAGGAGGAGGTAGAGAGAGACAGCACTGAGTTCAGACATGCTGCTACTGAGGAGGAGGTAGAGAGAGAGAGCACTGAGTTCAGACATGCTGCTACTGAGGAGGAGGTAGAGAGAGGACAGCACTGAGTCCAGAGTTGCTGCTACTGAGGAGGAGGTAGAGAGAGACAGCACTGAGTCCAGTGATGCTGCTACTGAGGAGGAGGTAGAGAGAGGACAGCACTGAGTCCAGAGTTGCTGCTACTGAGGAGGAGGTAGAGAGAGACAGCACTGAGTCCAGTGATGCTGCTACTGAGGAGGAGGTAGAGAGAGACAGCACTGAGTTCAGACATGCTGCTACTGAGGAGGAGGTAGAGAGAGGACAGCACTGAGTCCAGAGTTGCTGCTACTGAGGAGGAGGTAGAGAGAGACAGCACTGAGTTCAGACATGCTGCTACTGAGGAGGAGGTAGAGAGAGACAGCACTGAGTCCAGTGATGCTGCTACTGAGGAGGAGGTAGAGAGAGACAGCACTGAGTCCAGAGTTGCTGCTACTGAGGAGGAGGTAGAGAGAGAGAGCACTGAGTTCAGACATGCTGCTACTGAGGAGGAGGTAGAGAGAGACAGCACTGAGTTCAGACATGCTGCTACTGAGGAGGAGGTAGAGAGAGACAGCACTGAGTTCAGACATGCTGCTACTGAGGAGGAGGTAGAGAGACAGCACTGAGTTCAGACATGCTGCTACTGAGGAGGAGGTAGAGAGAGGCAGCACTGAGTTCGGACATGCTGCTACTGAGGAGGAGGTAGAGAGAGACAGCACTGAGTTCAGACATGCTGCTACTGAGGAGGAGGTAGAGAGAGACAGCACTGAGTTCAGACATGCTGCTACTGAGGAGGAGGTAGAGAGAGACAGCACTGAGTCCAGTGATGCTGCTACTGAGGAGGAGGTAGAGAGAGACAGCACTGAGTCCAGTGATGCTGCTACTGAGGAGGAGGTAGAGAGAGACAGCACTGAGTTCAGACATGCTGCTACTGAGGAGGAGGTAGAGAGAGACAGCACTGAGTTCAGACATGCTGCTACTGAGGAGGAGGTAGAGAGAGACAGCACTGAGTCCAGTGATGCTGCTACTGAGGAGGAGGTAGAGAGAGAGACAGCACTGAGTTCGGACATGCTGCTACTGAGGAGGAGGTAGAGAGAGACAGCACTGAGTTCAGACATGCTGCTACTGAGGAGGAGGTAGAGAGAGACAGCACTGAGTTCGGACATGCTGCTACTGAGGAGGAGGTAGAGAGACAGCACTGAGTTCAGACATGCTGCTACTGAGGAGGAGGTAGAAAGACAGCACTGAGTCCAGAGATGCTGCTACTGAGGAGGAGGTAGAGAGAGGACAGCACTGAGTCCAGAGTTGCTGCTACTGAGGAGGAGGTAGAGAGAGACAGCACTGAGTTCAGAGATGCTGCTACTGAGGAGGAGGTAGAGAGAGGACAGCACTGAGTCCAGAGTTGCTGCTACTGAGGAGGAGGTAGAGAGAGACAGCACTGAGTTCGGACATGCTGCACCTGAGGAGGAGGTAGAGAGAGACAGCACTGAGTTCGGACATGCTGCTACTGAGGAGGAGGTAGAGAGAGAGCACTGAGTTCAGACATGCTGCTACTGAGGAGGAGGTAGAGAGAGACAGCACTGAGTTCAGACATGCTGCTACTGAGGAGGAGGTAGAGAGAGACAGCACTGAGTTCAGACATGCTGCTACTGAGGAGGAGGTAGAGAGAGACAGCACTGAGTTCAGACATGCTGCTACTGAGGAGGAGGTAGAGAGAGACAGCACTGAGTTCAGACATGCTGCTACTGAGGAGGAGGTAGAGAGAGACAGCACTGAGTCCAGTGATGCTGCTACTGAGGAGGAGGTAGAGAGAGACAGCACTGAGTCCAGTGATGCTGCTACTGAGGAGGAGGTAGAGAGAGACAGCACTGAGTTCAGACATGCTGCTACTGAGGAGGAGTTAGAGAGAGACAGCACTGAGTTCAGACATGCTGCTACTGAGGAGGAGGTAGAGAGAGACAGCACTGAGTCCAGTGATGCTGCTACTGAGGAGGAGGTAGAGAGAGGACAGCACTGAGTCCAGAGTTGCTGCTACTGAGGAGGAGGTAGAGAGAGACAGCACTGAGTCCAGTGATGCTGCTACTGAGGAGGAGGTAGAGATAGGACAGCACTGAGTCCAGAGTTGCTGCTACTGAGGAGGAGGTAGAGAGAGACAGCACTGAGTCCAGTGATGCTGCTACTGAGGAGGAGGTAGAGAGAGACAGCACTGAGTTCGGACATGCTACTACTGAGGAGGAGGTAGAGAGAGGACAGCACTGAGTCCAGAGTTGCTGCTACTGAGGAGGAGGTAGAGAGAGACAGCACTGAGTTCAGACATGCTGCTACTGAGGAGGAGGTAGAGAGAGACAGCACTGAGTTCGGACATGCTACTACTGAGGAGGAGGTAGAGAGAGGACAGCACTGAGTCCAGAGTTGCTGCTACTGAGGAGGAGGTAGAGAGAGACAGCACTGAGTTCAGACATGCTGCTACTGAGGAGGAGGTAGAGAGAGACAGCACTGAGTCCAGTGATGCTGCTACTGAGGAGGAGGTAGAGAGAGACAGCACTGAGTCCAGAGTTGCTGCTACTGAGGAGGAGGTAGAGAGAGAGAGCACTGAGTTCAGACATGCTGCTACTGAGGAGGAGGTAGAGAGAGACAGCACTGAGTTCAGACATGCTGCTACTGAGGAGGAGGTAGAGAGAGACAGCACTGAGTTCAGACATGCTGCTACTGAGGAGGAGGTAGAGAGAGACAGCACTGAGTCCAGACATGCTGCTACTGAGGAGGAGGTAGAGAGAGACAGCACTGAGTCCAGACATGCTGCTACTGAGGAGGAGGTAGAGAGAGGACAGCACTGAGTTCAGACATGCTGCTACTGAGGAGGAGGTAGAGAGAGAGAGCACTGAGTTCAGACATGCTGCTACTGAGGAGGAGGTAGAGAGAGACAGCACTGAGTTCAGACATGCTGCTACTGAGGAGGAGGTAGAGAGAGAGAGCACTGAGTTCAGACATGCTGCTACTGAGGAGGAGGTAGAGAGAGGACAGCACTGAGTCCAGAGTTGCTGCTACTGAGGAGGAGGTAGAGAGAGACAGCACTGAGTCCAGTGATGCTGCTACTGAGGAGGAGGTAGAGAGAGGACAGCACTGAGTCCAGAGTTGCTGCTACTGAGGAGGAGGTAGAGAGAGACAGCACTGAGTCCAGTGATGCTGCTACTGAGGAGGAGGTAGAGAGAGACAGCACTGAGTTCAGACATGCTGCTACTGAGGAGGAGGTAGAGAGAGGACAGCACTGAGTCCAGAGTTGCTGCTACTGAGGAGGAGGTAGAGAGAGACAGCACTGAGTTCAGACATGCTGCTACTGAGGAGGAGGTAGAGAGAGACAGCACTGAGTCCAGTGATGCTGCTACTGAGGAGGAGGTAGAGAGAGACAGCACTGAGTCCAGAGTTGCTGCTACTGAGGAGGAGGTAGAGAGAGAGAGCACTGAGTTCAGACATGCTGCTACTGAGGAGGAGGTAGAGAGAGACAGCACTGAGTTCAGACATGCTGCTACTGAGGAGGAGGTAGAGAGAGACAGCACTGAGTTCAGACATGCTGCTACTGAGGAGGAGGTAGAGAGACAGCACTGAGTTCAGACATGCTGCTACTGAGGAGGAGGTAGAGAGAGACAGCACTGAGTTCGGACATGCTGCTACTGAGGAGGAGGTAGAGAGAGACAGCACTGAGTTCAGACATGCTGCTACTGAGGAGGAGGTAGAGAGAGACAGCACTGAGTTCAGACATGCTGCTACTGAGGAGGAGGTAGAGAGAGACAGCACTGAGTCCAGTGATGCTGCTACTGAGGAGGAGGTAGAGAGAGACAGCACTGAGTCCAGTGATGCTGCTACTGAGGAGGAGGTAGAGAGAGACAGCACTGAGTTCAGACATGCTGCTACTGAGGAGGAGGTAGAGAGAGACAGCACTGAGTTCAGACATGCTGCTACTGAGGAGGAGGTAGAGAGAGACAGCACTGAGTCCAGTGATGCTGCTACTGAGGAGGAGGTAGAGAGAGAGACAGCACTGAGTTCAGACATGCTGCTACTGAGGAGGAGGTAGAGAGAGACAGCACTGAGTTCAGACATGCTGCTACTGAGGAGGAGGTAGAGAGAGAGAGCACTGAGTTCAGACATGCTGCTACTGAGGAGGAGGTAGAGAGAGGACAGCACTGAGTCCAGAGTTGCTGCTACTGAGGAGGAGGTAGAGAGAGACAGCACTGAGTCCAGTGATGCTGCTACTGAGGAGGAGGTAGAGAGAGGACAGCACTGAGTCCAGAGTTGCTGCTACTGAGGAGGAGGTAGAGAGAGACAGCACTGAGTCCAGTGATGCTGCTACTGAGGAGGAGGTAGAGAGAGACAGCACTGAGTTCAGACATGCTGCTACTGAGGAGGAGGTAGAGAGAGGACAGCACTGAGTCCAGAGTTGCTGCTACTGAGGAGGAGGTAGAGAGAGACAGCACTGAGTTCAGACATGCTGCTACTGAGGAGGAGGTAGAGAGAGACAGCACTGAGTCCAGTGATGCTGCTACTGAGGAGGAGGTAGAGAGAGACAGCACTGAGTCCAGAGTTGCTGCTACTGAGGAGGAGGTAGAGAGAGAGAGCACTGAGTTCAGACATGCTGCTACTGAGGAGGAGGTAGAGAGAGACAGCACTGAGTTCAGACATGCTGCTACTGAGGAGGAGGTAGAGAGAGACAGCACTGAGTTCAGACATGCTGCTACTGAGGAGGAGGTAGAGAGACAGCACTGAGTTCAGACATGCTGCTACTGAGGAGGAGGTAGAGAGAGACAGCACTGAGTTCGGACATGCTGCTACTGAGGAGGAGGTAGAGAGAGACAGCACTGAGTTCAGACATGCTGCTACTGAGGAGGAGGTAGAGAGAGACAGCACTGAGTTCAGACATGCTGCTACTGAGGAGGAGGTAGAGAGAGACAGCACTGAGTCCAGTGATGCTGCTACTGAGGAGGAGGTAGAGAGAGACAGCACTGAGTCCAGTGATGCTGCTACTGAGGAGGAGGTAGAGAGAGACAGCACTGAGTTCAGACATGCTGCTACTGAGGAGGAGGTAGAGAGAGACAGCACTGAGTTCAGACATGCTGCTACTGAGGAGGAGGTAGAGAGAGACAGCACTGAGTCCAGTGATGCTGCTACTGAGGAGGAGGTAGAGAGAGAGACAGCACTGAGTTCGGACATGCTGCTACTGAGGAGGAGGTAGAGAGAGACAGCACTGAGTTCAGACATGCTGCTACTGAGGAGGAGGTAGAGAGAGACAGCACTGAGTTCGGACATGCTGCTACTGAGGAGGAGGTAGAGAGACAGCACTGAGTTCAGACATGCTGCTACTGAGGAGGAGGTAGAAAGACAGCACTGAGTCCAGAGATGCTGCTACTGAGGAGGAGGTAGAGAGAGGACAGCACTGAGTCCAGAGTTGCTGCTACTGAGGAGGAGGTAGAGAGAGACAGCACTGAGTTCAGAGATGCTGCTACTGAGGAGGAGGTAGAGAGAGGACAGCACTGAGTCCAGAGTTGCTGCTACTGAGGAGGAGGTAGAGAGAGACAGCACTGAGTTCGGACATGCTGCACCTGAGGAGGAGGTAGAGAGAGACAGCACTGAGTTCGGACATGCTGCTACTGAGGAGGAGGTAGAGAGAGAGCACTGAGTTCAGACATGCTGCTACTGAGGAGGAGGTAGAGAGAGACAGCACTGAGTTCAGACATGCTGCTACTGAGGAGGAGGTAGAGAGAGACAGCACTGAGTTCAGACATGCTGCTACTGAGGAGGAGGTAGAGAGAGACAGCACTGAGTTCAGACATGCTGCTACTGAGGAGGAGGTAGAGAGAGACAGCACTGAGTTCAGACATGCTGCTACTGAGGAGGAGGTAGAGAGAGACAGCACTGAGTCCAGTGATGCTGCTACTGAGGAGGAGGTAGAGAGAGACAGCACTGAGTCCAGTGATGCTGCTACTGAGGAGGAGGTAGAGAGAGACAGCACTGAGTTCAGACATGCTGCTACTGAGGAGGAGTTAGAGAGAGACAGCACTGAGTTCAGACATGCTGCTACTGAGGAGGAGGTAGAGAGAGACAGCACTGAGTCCAGTGATGCTGCTACTGAGGAGGAGGTAGAGAGAGGACAGCACTGAGTCCAGAGTTGCTGCTACTGAGGAGGAGGTAGAGAGAGACAGCACTGAGTCCAGTGATGCTGCTACTGAGGAGGAGGTAGAGATAGGACAGCACTGAGTCCAGAGTTGCTGCTACTGAGGAGGAGGTAGAGAGAGACAGCACTGAGTCCAGTGATGCTGCTACTGAGGAGGAGGTAGAGAGAGACAGCACTGAGTTCGGACATGCTACTACTGAGGAGGAGGTAGAGAGAGGACAGCACTGAGTCCAGAGTTGCTGCTACTGAGGAGGAGGTAGAGAGAGACAGCACTGAGTTCAGACATGCTGCTACTGAGGAGGAGGTAGAGAGAGACAGCACTGAGTTCGGACATGCTACTACTGAGGAGGAGGTAGAGAGAGGACAGCACTGAGTCCAGAGTTGCTGCTACTGAGGAGGAGGTAGAGAGAGACAGCACTGAGTTCAGACATGCTGCTACTGAGGAGGAGGTAGAGAGAGACAGCACTGAGTCCAGTGATGCTGCTACTGAGGAGGAGGTAGAGAGAGACAGCACTGAGTCCAGAGTTGCTGCTACTGAGGAGGAGGTAGAGAGAGAGAGCACTGAGTTCAGACATGCTGCTACTGAGGAGGAGGTAGAGAGAGACAGCACTGAGATCAGACATGCTGCTACTGAGGAGGAGGTAGAGAGAGACAGCACTGAGTTCAGACATGCTGCTACTGAGGAGGAGGTAGAGAGAGACAGCACTGAGTCCAGACATGCTGCTACTGAGGAGGAGGTAGAGAGAGACAGCACTGAGTCCAGACATGCTGCTACTGAGGAGGAGGTAGAGAGAGGACAGCACTGAGTTCAGACATGCTGCTACTGAGGAGGAGGTAGAGAGAGAGAGCACTGAGTTCAGACATGCTGCTACTGAGGAGGAGGTAGAGAGAGAGCACTGAGTCCAGACATGCTGCTACTGAGGAGGAGGTAGAGAGAGACAGCACTGAGTCCAGACATGCTGCTACTGAGGAGGAGGTAGAGAGAGACAGCACTGAGTCCAGACATGCTGCTACTGAGGAGGAGGTAGAGAGAGACAGCACTGAGTCCAGACATGCTGCTACTGAGGAGGAGGTAGAGAGAGACAGCACTGAGTTCAGACATGCTGTTACTGAGGAGGTAGAGAGCGGACAGTACTGAGTCCAGAGTTGCTGCTACTGAGGAGGAGGTAGAGAGAGACAGCACTGAGGCCAGTGATGCTGCTACTGAGGAGGAGGTAGAGAGAGACAGCACTGAGTTCAGACATGCTGTTACTGAGGAGGTAGAGAGCGGACAGCACTGAGTCCAGAGTTGCTGCTACTGAGGAGGAGGTAGAGAGAGACAGCACTGAGTCCAGTGATGCTGCTACTGAGGAGGAGGTAGAGAGAGACAGCACTGAGTCCAGAGTTGCTGCTACTGAGGAGGAGGTAGAGAGAGACAGCACTGAGTCCAGAGTTGCTGCTACTGAGGAGGAGGTAGAGAGAGACAGCACTGAGTCCAGTGATGCTGCTACTGAGGAGGAGGTAGAGAGAGGACAGCACTGAGTCCAGAGTTGCTGCTACTGAGGAGGAGGTAGAGAGAGAAAGCACTGAGTTCAGACATGCTGCTACTGAGGAGGAGGTAGAGAGAGACAGCACTGAGTCCAGTGATGCTGCTACTGAGGAGGAGGTAGAGAGAGACAGCACTGAGTCCAGAGTTGCTGCTACTGAGGAGGAGGTAGAGAGAGACAGCACTGAGTCCAGAGTTGCTGCTACTGAGGAGGAGGTAGAGAGAGAGAGCACTGAGTTCAGACATGCTGCTACTGAGGAGGAGGTAGAGAGAGACAGCACTGAGATCAGACATGCTGCTACTGAGGAGGAGGTAGAGAGAGACAGCACTGAGTTCAGACATGCTGCTACTGAGGAGGAGGTAGAGAGAGACAGCACTGAGTCCAGACATGCTGCTACTGAGGAGGAGGTAGAGAGAGACAGCACTGAGTCCAGACATGCTGCTACTGAGGAGGAGTTAGAGAGAGGAAAGCACTGAGTTCAGACATGCTGCTACTGAGGAGGAGGTAGAGAGAGAGAGCACTGAGTTCAGACATGCTGCTACTGAGGAGGAGGTAGAGAGAGAGCACTGAGTCCAGACATCCTGCTACTGAGGAGGAGGTAGAGAGAGACAGCACTGAGTCCAGACATGCTGCTACTGAGGAGGAGGTAGAGAGAGACAGCACTGAGTCCAGACATGCTGCTACTGAGGAGGAGGTAGAGAGAGACAGCACTGAGTCCAGACATGCTGCTACTGAGGAGGAGGTAGAGAGAGACAGCACTGAGTTCAGACATGCTGTTACTGAGGAGGTAGAGAGCGGACAGTACTGAGTCCAGAGTTGCTGCTACTGAGGAGGAGGTAGAGAGAGACAGCACTGAGGCCAGTGATGCTGCTACTGAGGAGGAGGTAGAGAGAGACAGCACTGAGTTCAGACATGCTGTTACTGAGGAGGTAGAGAGCGGACAGCACTGAGTCCAGAGTTGCTGCTACTGAGGAGGAGGTAGAGAGAGACAGCACTGAGTCCAGTGATGCTGCTACTGAGGAGGAGGTAGAGAGAGACAGCACTGAGTCCAGAGTTGCTGCTACTGAGGAGGAGGTAGAGAGAGACAGCACTGAGTCCAGAGTTGCTGCTACTGAGGAGGAGGTAGAGAGAGACAGCACTGAGTCCAGTGATGCTGCTACTGAGGAGGAGGTAGAGAGAGGACAGCACTGAGTCCAGAGTTGCTGCTACTGAGGAGGAGGTAGAGAGAGACAGCACTGAGTTCAGACATGCTGCTACTGAGGAGGAGGTAGAGAGAGACAGCACTGAGTCCAGTGATGCTGCTACTGAGGAGGAGGTAGAGAGAGACAGCACTGAGTCCAGAGTTGCTGCTACTGAGGAGGAGGTAGAGAGAGAGAGCACTGAGTTCAGACATGCTGCTACTGAGGAGGAGGTAGAGAGAGACAGCACTGAGTTCAGACATGCTGCTACTGAGGAGGAGGTAGAGAGAGACAGCACTGAGTTCAGACATGCTGCTACTGAGGAGGAGGTAGAGAGACAGCACTGAGTTCAGACATGCTGCTACTGAGGAGGAGGTAGAGAGAGACAGCACTGAGTTCAGACATGCTGCTACTGAGGAGGAGGTAGAGAGAGACAGCACTGAGTCCAGTGATGCTGCTACTGAGGAGGAGGTAGAGAGAGGACAGCACTGAGTCCAGAGTTGCTGCTACTGAGGAGGAGGTAGAGAGAGACAGCACTGAGTCCAGTGATGCTGCTACTGAGGAGGAGGTAGAGAGAGGACAGCACTGAGTCCAGAGTTGCTGCTACTGAGGAGGAGGTAGAGAGAGACAGCACTGAGTTCAGACATGCTGCTACTGAGGAGGAGGTAGAGAGAGACAGCACTGAGTCCAGTGATGCTGCTACTGAGGAGGAGGTAGAGAGAGACAGCACTGAGTCCAGAGTTGCTGCTACTGAGGAGGAGGTAGAGAGAGAGAGCACTGAGTTCAGACATGCTGCTACTGAGGAGGAGGTAGAGAGAGACAGCACTGAGTTCAGACATGCTGCTACTGAGGAGGAGGTAGAGAGAGACAGCACTGAGTTCAGACATGCTGCTACTGAGGAGGAGGTAGAGAGAGAGAGCACTGAGTTCAGACATGCTGCTACTGAGGAGGAGGTAGAGAGAGGACAGCACTGAGTCCAGAGTTGCTGCTACTGAGGAGGAGGTAGAGAGAGACAGCACTGAGTCCAGTGATGCTGCTACTGAGGAGGAGGTAGAGAGAGGACAGCACTGAGTCCAGAGTTGCTGCTACTGAGGAGGAGGTAGAGAGAGACAGCACTGAGTCCAGTGATGCTGCTACTGAGGAGGAGGTAGAGAGAGACAGCACTGAGTTCAGACATGCTGCTACTGAGGAGGAGGTAGAGAGAGGACAGCACTGAGTCCAGAGTTGCTGCTACTGAGGAGGAGGTAGAGAGAGACAGCACTGAGTTCAGACATGCTGCTACTGAGGAGGAGGTAGAGAGAGACAGCACTGAGTCCAGTGATGCTGCTACTGAGGAGGAGGTAGAGAGAGACAGCACTGAGTCCAGAGTTGCTGCTACTGAGGAGGAGGTAGAGAGAGAGAGCACTGAGTTCAGACATGCTGCTACTGAGGAGGTAGAGAGAGACAGCACTGAGTTCAGACATGCTGCTACTGAGGAGGAGGTAGAGAGAGACAGCACTGAGTTCAGACATGCTGCTACTGAGGAGGAGGTAGAGAGACAGCACTGAGTTCAGACATGCTGCTACTGAGGAGGAGGTAGAGAGAGACAGCACTGAGTTCGGACATGCTGCTACTGAGGAGGAGGTAGAGAGAGACAGCACTGAGTTCAGACATGCTGCTACTGAGGAGGAGGTAGAGAGAGACAGCACTGAGTTCAGACATGCTGCTACTGAGGAGGAGGTAGAGAGAGACAGCACTGAGTCCAGTGATGCTGCTACTGAGGAGGAGGTAGAGAGAGACAGCACTGAGTCCAGTGATGCTGCTACTGAGGAGGAGGTAGAGAGAGACAGCACTGAGTTCAGACATGCTGCTACTGAGGAGGAGGTAGAGAGAGACAGCACTGAGTTCAGACATGCTGCTACTGAGGAGGAGGTAGAGAGAGACAGCACTGAGTCCAGTGATGCTGCTACTGAGGAGGAGGTAGAGAGAGAGACAGCACTGAGTTCGGACATGCTGCTACTGAGGAGGAGGTAGAGAGAGACAGCACTGAGTTCAGACATGCTGCTACTGAGGAGGAGGTAGAGAGAGACAGCACTGAGTTCGGACATGCTGCTACTGAGGAGGAGGTAGAGAGACAGCACTGAGTTCAGACATGCTGCTACTGAGGAGGAGGTAGAAAGACAGCACTGAGTCCAGAGATGCTGCTACTGAGGAGGAGGTAGAGAGAGGACAGCACTGAGTCCAGAGTTGCTGCTACTGAGGAGGAGGTAGAGAGAGACAGCACTGAGTTCAGAGATGCTGCTACTGAGGAGGAGGTAGAGAGAGGACAGCACTGAGTCCAGAGTTGCTGCTACTGAGGAGGAGGTAGAGAGAGACAGCACTGAGTTCGGACATGCTGCACCTGAGGAGGAGGTAGAGAGAGACAGCACTGAGTTCGGACATGCTGCTACTGAGGAGGAGGTAGAGAGAGAGCACTGAGTTCAGACATGCTGCTACTGAGGAGGAGGTAGAGAGAGACAGCACTGAGTTCAGACATGCTGCTACTGAGGAGGAGGTAGAGAGAGACAGCACTGAGTTCAGACATGCTGCTACTGAGGAGGAGGTAGAGAGAGACAGCACTGAGTTCAGACATGCTGCTACTGAGGAGGAGGTAGAGAGAGACAGCACTGAGTTCAGACATGCTGCTACTGAGGAGGAGGTAGAGAGAGACAGCACTGAGTCCAGTGATGCTGCTACTGAGGAGGAGGTAGAGAGAGACAGCACTGAGTCCAGTGATGCTGCTACTGAGGAGGAGGTAGAGAGAGACAGCACTGAGTTCAGACATGCTGCTACTGAGGAGGAGTTAGAGAGAGACAGCACTGAGTTCAGACATGCTGCTACTGAGGAGGAGGTAGAGAGAGACAGCACTGAGTCCAGTGATGCTGCTACTGAGGAGGAGGTAGAGAGAGGACAGCACTGAGTCCAGAGTTGCTGCTACTGAGGAGGAGGTAGAGAGAGACAGCACTGAGTCCAGTGATGCTGCTACTGAGGAGGAGGTAGAGATAGGACAGCACTGAGTCCAGAGTTGCTGCTACTGAGGAGGAGGTAGAGAGAGACAGCACTGAGTCCAGTGATGCTGCTACTGAGGAGGAGGTAGAGAGAGACAGCACTGAGTTCGGACATGCTACTACTGAGGAGGAGGTAGAGAGAGGACAGCACTGAGTCCAGAGTTGCTGCTACTGAGGAGGAGGTAGAGAGAGACAGCACTGAGTTCAGACATGCTGCTACTGAGGAGGAGGTAGAGAGAGACAGCACTGAGTTCGGACATGCTACTACTGAGGAGGAGGTAGAGAGAGGACAGCACTGAGTCCAGAGTTGCTGCTACTGAGGAGGAGGTAGAGAGAGACAGCACTGAGTTCAGACATGCTGCTACTGAGGAGGAGGTAGAGAGAGACAGCACTGAGTCCAGTGATGCTGCTACTGAGGAGGAGGTAGAGAGAGACAGCACTGAGTCCAGAGTTGCTGCTACTGAGGAGGAGGTAGAGAGAGAGAGCACTGAGTTCAGACATGCTGCTACTGAGGAGGAGGTAGAGAGAGACAGCACTGAGATCAGACATGCTGCTACTGAGGAGGAGGTAGAGAGAGACAGCACTGAGTTCAGACATGCTGCTACTGAGGAGGAGGTAGAGAGAGACAGCACTGAGTCCAGACATGCTGCTACTGAGGAGGAGGTAGAGAGAGACAGCACTGAGTCCAGACATGCTGCTACTGAGGAGGAGGTAGAGAGAGGACAGCACTGAGTTCAGACATGCTGCTACTGAGGAGGAGGTAGAGAGAGAGAGCACTGAGTTCAGACATGCTGCTACTGAGGAGGAGGTAGAGAGAGAGCACTGAGTCCAGACATGCTGCTACTGAGGAGGAGGTAGAGAGAGACAGCACTGAGTCCAGACATGCTGCTACTGAGGAGGAGGTAGAGAGAGACAGCACTGAGTCCAGACATGCTGCTACTGAGGAGGAGGTAGAGAGAGACAGCACTGAGTCCAGACATGCTGCTACTGAGGAGGAGGTAGAGAGAGACAGCACTGAGTTCAGACATGCTGTTACTGAGGAGGTAGAGAGCGGACAGTACTGAGTCCAGAGTTGCTGCTACTGAGGAGGAGGTAGAGAGAGACAGCACTGAGGCCAGTGATGCTGCTACTGAGGAGGAGGTAGAGAGAGACAGCACTGAGTTCAGACATGCTGTTACTGAGGAGGTAGAGAGCGGACAGCACTGAGTCCAGAGTTGCTGCTACTGAGGAGGAGGTAGAGAGAGACAGCACTGAGTCCAGTGATGCTGCTACTGAGGAGGAGGTAGAGAGAGACAGCACTGAGTCCAGAGTTGCTGCTACTGAGGAGGAGGTAGAGAGAGACAGCACTGAGTCCAGAGTTGCTGCTACTGAGGAGGAGGTAGAGAGAGACAGCACTGAGTCCAGTGATGCTGCTACTGAGGAGGAGGTAGAGAGAGGACAGCACTGAGTCCAGAGTTGCTGCTACTGAGGAGGAGGTAGAGAGAGACAGCACTGAGTTCAGACATGCTGCTACTGAGGAGGAGGTAGAGAGAGACAGCACTGAGTCCAGTGATGCTGCTACTGAGGAGGAGGTAGAGAGAGACAGCACTGAGTCCAGAGTTGCTGCTACTGAGGAGGAGGTAGAGAGAGAGAGCACTGAGTTCAGACATGCTGCTACTGAGGAGGAGGTAGAGAGAGACAGCACTGAGTTCAGACATGCTGCTACTGAGGAGGAGGTAGAGAGAGACAGCACTGAGTTCAGACATGCTGCTACTGAGGAGGAGGTAGAGAGACAGCACTGAGTTCAGACATGCTGCTACTGAGGAGGAGGTAGAGAGAGACAGCACTGAGTTCAGACATGCTGCTACTGAGGAGGAGGTAGAGAGAGACAGCACTGAGTCCAGTGATGCTGCTACTGAGGAGGAGGTAGAGAGAGGACAGCACTGAGTCCAGAGTTGCTGCTACTGAGGAGGAGGTAGAGAGAGACAGCACTGAGTCCAGTGTTGCTGCTACTGAGGAGGAGGTAGAGAGAGGACAGCACTGAGTCCAGAGTTGCTGCTACTGAGGAGGAGGTAGAGAGAGACAGCACTGAGTTCAGACATGCTGCTACTGAGGAGGAGGTAGAGAGAGACAGCACTGAGTCCAGTGATGCTGCTACTGAGGAGGAGGTAGAGAGAGACAGCACTGAGTCCAGAGTTGCTGCTACTGAGGAGGAGGTAGAGAGAGAGAGCACTGAGTTCAGACATGCTGCTACTGAGGAGGAGGTAGAGAGAGACAGCACTGAGTTCAGACATGCTGCTACTGAGGAGGAGGTAGAGAGAGACAGCACTGAGTTCAGACATGCTGCTACTGAGGAGGAGGTAGAGAGACAGCACTGAGTTCAGACATGCTGCTACTGAGGAGGAGGTAGAGAGAGACAGCACTGAGTTCGGACATGCTGCTACTGAGGAGGAGGTAGAGAGACAGCACTGAGTTCAGACATGCTGCTACTGAGGAGGAGGTAGAGAGAGACAGCACTGAGTTCAGACATGCTGCTACTGAGGAGGAGGTAGAGAGACAGCACTGAGTTCAGACATGCTGCTACTGAGGAGGAGGTAGAGAGAGACAGCACTGAGTTCAGACATGCTGCTACTGAGGAGGAGGTAGAGAGAGACAGCACTGAGTTCAGAGATGCTGCTACTGAGGAGGAGGTAGAGAGAGAGCACTGAGTCCAGACATGCTGCTACTGAGGAGGAGGTAGAGAGAGACAGCACTGAGTCCAGAGTTTCTGCTACTGAGGGGAAAGTAAAGAGAGACAAGCACTGAGTCCGGAGCTGCTGCTACTGGGGGGGAGGTAGAGAGCGACAGCACTGTGTAACTGCTGTATAAATAAACACAGGCCATTGGCAGTATCTGCATTGTTTAGAGTTAAAGGTCATTTTGGATGATGGCTGAAAGTTAAAGCTCCTTTTGGGTGATGGCTGAAAGGTAAAGCTCATTTTGGATGAGGACTGAGTGTTAAAGCTCCTTTTGGATGATGGCTGAGAGTTAAAGCTCCTTTTGGATGATGGCTGAGAGTTAAAGCTCCTTCTGGATGAGGTCTGAAAGTTAAAGCTCCTTTTGGATGATGGCTGAGTGTTAAAGCTCCTTTTGGATGAGGACTGAGAGTTAAAGCTCCTTTTGGATGATGGCTGAGAGTTAAAGCTCCTTCTGGATGAGGTCTGAAAGTTAAAGCTCCTTTTGGATGATGGCTGAGTGTTAAAGCTCCTTTTGGATGAGGACTGAGTGTTAAAGCTCCTTTGGATGATGGCTGAGAGTTAAAGCTCCTTCTTGATGAGGGCTGAGAGTTAAAGCTCCTTTTGGATGATGGCTGAGAGTTAAAGCTCCTTCTTGATGAGGGCTGAGAGTTAAAGCTCCTTTTGGATGATGGCTGAGAGCTAAAGCTCCTTCTTGATGAGGGCTGAGAGTTAAAGCTCCTTTTGGATGATGGCTGAGAGTTAAAGCTCCTTCTGCATGAGGTCTGAAAGTTAAAGCTCCTTTTGGATGAGGGCTGAGTGTTAAAGCTCTTTTTGGATGGCTGAGAGTTAAAGCTCCTTCTGGATGAAGGCTGAGATTTAAAGCTCCTTCTGGATGAGGTCTGAAAGTTAAAGCTCCTTTTGGATGAGGACTGAGAGTTAAAGCTCCTTTTGGATGATGGCTGAGAGTTAAAGCTCCTTCTGCATGAGGTCTGAAAGTTAAAGCTCCTTCTGGATGAGGGCTGAGTGTTAAAGCTCTTTTTGGATGGCTGAGAGTTAAAGCTCCTTCTGGATGAAGGCTGAGAGTTAAAGCTCCTTCTGGATGAGGTCTGAAAGTTAAAGCTCCTTTTGGATGAGGGCTGAGAGTTAAAGCTCCTTTTGGATGATGGCTGAGAGTTAAAGCTCATTTTGGATGAGGGCTGAGAGTTAAAGCTCCTTCTGGATGAGAGCTGAGAGTTAAAGCTCCTTTTGGATGAGGGCTGAGAGTTAAGGCTCATTTTGGATGAGGGCTGAGAGTTAAAGCTTCTTCTAAATGAGGACTGAGAGTTAAAGTTCCTTCTGGATGAGGGATGAGAGTTAAAGCTTCTTCTGGATGCAGACTGAGAGTTAAGGCTCCTTCTAGATGAGGGCTGAGAGTGAAAGCTACTTCTGGATGAGGGCTGAGAGTTAAAGCTACTTCTAGATGAGAGCTGAGAGTTCAAGCTACTTCTGGATGAGGGCTGAGAGTTAAGGTTCCTAGATGAGGGCTGAGAGTTAAAGCTTCTTCTGGATGCAGACTGAGAGTTAAGGCCCCTTCTTGCTGCAGCAACAGGAAGTGTGAATTGTTATGTGGATTATAATTAATGGACATTTTGTAAGGGTTTGTCAACTTTTTGGAAATTACAAACATTAGAATCCTTTTTAAAACTCAAATATACTCCCAGTTTTCATTTCCTGCTGTGCAGGAAAATTCTCAGCAACAAAATAGTGATCAAATGAAGATCCTACATCTGTACTCTCATCCACTCTTGCATTTGAGATAGTGCCAGTTAACACATAATACAACTTCATAGGGCCTTTTCAGATACTCATCAATAGAATTGTCAGTTACAGTAATCCATTCTAAATGATAGCTTGTACCACATCCCCCTCTCAATACCATTTGATAGTGTCTGTGTGTACTGAGTGTATACTTATTATGTTGACCAAGGACTGAAATACAATAGTCTAACTCTTTCTCTGGTCATTGCAGTCTCTCACCCAGTTCCTTGGCTGGTCTGTGCTCAACACAGACACCTATGACAAGTGGAACAAGCTGGAGAACAGGAAGGACATCTTCCAGGACATGGTGCTGTACCACATCAAGTGCAGGACGGATGAGACCCAGAATGTATTGGTGGGTAAAGTAACAGTATTCATACACAGCAGATGAAAAGTGCATTTATAACGTGGAAAAAAGCCTGTCATACTGGATATTAGGTAGTCAGTCAATAGTGGAACGCTAGTTACCATCTGTGAGATTTAGACTGAGAGCTATTTACTGAGAAATAACCAAGGTTTTCCAGGAAATTCAGAAATGGATTGATATAGTGCTATTTCATCCAAGGTGAACACTGATGGTGTGCTTTGCTTTTAGAATACCAGGGAGAGGTATGGCAAGGAACCACATGAGTGTGAGGAGGTGGAACTGGAAGCAATCCTGGTAAACAACTATTCTAACTAACATTTATTTTCTACTTGCCTCTTGTGTCGGCTGACTGGCTGACTGGTTGAGTGACTGGCTGGCTGGCTGGTTGAGTGACTGGCTGACCGATTGGCTGGCTAGCTGCCTTGGTAGACCACATTATGCATTTTGTTTCCCTGTCTCCATACAGTCGGAAGTTCTTCCACCCTCTTCCAAGTCGGAGCTCTTTGAGTTTCACTTCTGTGACTTTGAGCACAGTCATCTAGACCTGGTCAAGTTAGGCATTAAGATGTACTATGAGTTGGGAGTGGTGGACAAGTTCCACGTCCCCCGTGAGGTGAGACATCACTGATGAAGAAGCATCTTGGCAAGAGACATGTGGCCCACACTATTGCCAAGTCATGTGTTCCATTTAGAGAACACATAAAGCAGTGTGTTATAAAGAAAGGCTACACAATTAAGGCTTAACAATTGCATGAGTAACATTTAATAACTACATCATGACAGTTTATGTTAATATAGATAATGATTATATACTCTCCTAATGTACAACATGTAATAACATAGTGTGCCAAAAACCATCTAGCTGTTGAGAGCTATCTGGTCTGTAACAATGCCTATCCTATATGTGTCTCTCAGACCCTCACCAGGTTCTGTTACTCCCTCAGTAAGGGCTACAGGCAGATCACCTACCACAACTGGAGTCATGGCTTCAACGTGGGCCAGACCATGTTCACTCTGCTCATGGTGAGTACCTCAAATGGCACCCTATTCCCTATATAGTGCACTACTTTTGACCAGAGCCCTATGAGCCCTGATCAAAATTAGTACACTATATAGGGAATAGGGCGCCCTTTGGGATGCATACATACTTATATTACACAAACCCTCAGGAATAAACACTTCACCTACAATACCTTGCACTGACACCATGGATGATACCATGACAGTTGATACATGTAATATATCTTCAAGCTGTGGTGGCCAGGTGATCTATCTTTACTGAACCCCTTACACTGATACCCTCCTCCCCTGTCATGTAATGAGTCCTCCAAGTGTGACCCTTCCTTTCTCTGCATTGTTCCTTCCTACAGTGGTGTAAAGTACTTAAGAAAAAATATAAAAAAATACTACCTAAGTCATTTTTTGGGGTATCTGTACTTTACTATTTATAGTTTTGACTACTTTTATTTTTACTCCGCTACATTCCTCAAGAAAATAATGTACTTTTTACTCCATACATTTTCCCTGACACCCAAAAGTACATTTTGAATGCTTAGCAGGACAGGACAATTCATGCACTTATCCCTGGTCATCCTGACTACCTCTGATCTGGCGGACTCACTAAACATACATGCTTCGTTTGTAAATTATGTCTGAGTGTTGGACTGTGCCCCTGGCTATACGGAAGAAAAAAAAGAAAAACAATTGTTTACTTAATATAAGGAATTTGAAATCATTAATACTTTTACTTTTGATACTTAAGTATATTTTAGCAATTACATTTACTTTTGATACTTAAGTGTATTTAAAACCAAATACTTTTAAGACTTTTTCCCAAGTTGTATTTTACTGGGTGACTTTCACTTTTACTTGAGTCATTTTCTATTAAGGTGTCTTTACTTTTACAAAAGTATGTCCATTGGGTACTTTTTCCACCACTGCTTTCCTATAACCACAGTGAACTCTTCAGACGTACAGTAACATAACTCACAGCGGAAGGGGGAGCAGGGAGGGGGGTCAGGCTCATTATCAGCAGTCCTGCTCTGCGTGGCTGTGTGGCTCAGCTCGGTCCAGGCTTTATTGCTTCTAATGAGGCCTCCAGAGCCAGCCATCTCCATAGGAGCAGGAGGGGAGAGGGGACTTAGTAAGAGGCCCATGTGTGGCTCCATATAGCCCCTGGTGGAAGCCCCATGAATCCTGGACCCTAACCTAATTTCCTGTATCATTAGACATGTGGCCAAACCTAACTTCCTGTATCATTAGACATGTGACCAAACCTAACTTCCTGTATTATTGCATTAGACAGGTGACCTGAAGCGTTATTACACAGAGCTAGAGACCATGGCCATGGTAACAGCCGGCTTATGCCACGATGTCGACCACAGAGGCACCAATAACCTCTACCAGATGAAGTAAGGGGATGACTGGGTTTACATTTTTTTTGTTTTCTTTCAAATACTTTGACTGTTTGATTTGAGCCTGTCTAAAGTACCGAAAGGGCAGGGTACACGCCAGGTAAGCTCAATCAATCATAGCTTATGTGTTTGAAGGTAAACAAAGACTATTATAACCCAGATATGCTGCCAACAGTGATACCTGGAAAGTTGTAGAAACATCAACAGAGAAAGCAATGACTCATTACTTACCAATGGCTAATCTATTTTTTTCCTCTCCCTCCTGTGTTTGTCAGGTCTGGAAACCCTCTCGCAAAGCTCCACGGCTCCTCCATCCTGGAGAGACACCATCTGGAGACTGGGAAGACCCTGCTGAGAGACCCTGTGAGTGAGGTTGCTTCCCAAATGGCACCCTATACCCTACATAGTCACCATGGGCTGAAATTGGCCTGTGGGTGGTTTTATTTAGCCCCCCCAAAAAAAGTTTTCTGAGCAATAAATTAAATAAAAATAATAATACTTTTCTGACATGGAAAAACACCAGGACATCAGCTCCAAGTGATTTTAATTTTGGAAATCTGTTCCCAAGTATTACAACGCATAATATAGAGATCTACACTGAGTATACAAAACATTAAGAACACCTGCTCTTTCCATGACATAGTCTGACCAGGTGAATCCAGGTGAAAGCTATGATCCCTTATTGATGTCACTTGTTAAATCTACTTCAATCATTGTAGATGAAGGGGAGGAGACAGGTTAAAGAAGGGTTTTTAAGCCTTGAGTCAATTGAAACATGGATTGTGTCTGTGTGCCATTCAGAGGGTGAATGGGAAAGACACATGTGATTGTCTTTGAACGGGGTATGGTAGTAGGCGCACCGGTTTGTGTCAAGAACTGCAACGCTGCAACGCTAAATTGAGACTGTTCTGTGGGCAAAAAGGGGTGCAATTCAATATTAGGAAGATGTTCCTAATGTTTGATGTACTCAGTGTATGTGATCGTATATAAATGTAAGCAAGGTTTGAAATGATTATGTTTTAGTAAAATATGACATCTGTTTGGGCTTCTTGCAGTCAATTGTCAGTCTACAATTATTTGTAATTATGTTCCGGCCCCCGGACCATGCCCTCGGCCAAATGTAGTTGATGATCCCTGCTCTAGAAGTTCTGACCTGAGAGGGGTTGGTTTCTCCCTTGGAGAAGTCATACTGTGAATGATGCAGTTCTGATGGCACAGAAAGTGCCTGGGAGAATCTGCCCACCAGCAATCCTATAATTAGGCAGCCTTTAAATGTTCACATTATCACCAACCATGAACTGTGGCAGGCAGCAGTTTCACACGTTCGTTATTTGTTAATCATACATTTGATTTACTATACATCTTTGTTGGTATTTTAGGATTCAACAGTACATGTTAAATATGAATATGTTATCACATTCAAATATATCTATGTTGATATCTGTTTATCTGTTTCAGGCCTTAAATATTTATCAGAATCTCAGTCGTGCTCAGCACGAGCATGTCATTCATCTGATGGACATCGCCATCATCGCCACTGACCTCGCTCTCTACTTCAAGTGAGTAGCTACTGTCCAACTGTTGTAGAGTGCCTTCAGAAAGTATTCACACCCCTTGACATTTTACACATTTCGTTGTTACAGCCTGAATTTAAAATGGAGGAAGCCTGTACAGAATAAAATATATTCCAAAATATGCATCCTGTTTGCAAAAAGGCACGAAATCAATACTGCAGAAAATGTGGCAAAGGAATTAACTTTTTGTCCTTGTGGCAAAGAAATTAACTTTATGTTTGGGTTCAATCTATCACAACACATCACTGAGTACTACTCTCCATATTTTCAAGCATGGTGGTGGCTGCATCATGTTATGGGTATGCTTGTCATTGGCAGGTACTGGGAAGTTTTTCAGGGTAAAAGAAATTATGTAATGGAGCTGAGCACAGGAAAAATCCTAGAGGAAAAATACAGTGCCTTGCAAAAGTATCCATCCCCCTTGGCGTTTTTCCTATTTTGTTGCATTACAACCTGTAATTTAAATGGATTTTTACTTGGATTTCATGTAAAAAAAATATCAGAAACTTTAAACATCCCACGGAGCACCATTTTATCTATTATTAAAAAATGGAAAAAAATATGGCACCACAACAAACCTGCCAAGAGAGGGCCGCCCAACAAACTCACGGACCCAGGCAAGGAGGGCATTAATCAGAGAGGCAACAAAGAGACCAAAGATAACCCTGAAGAAGCTGTAAAGCTCCACAGCGGAGATTAGAGTATTTGTCCATAGGACCACTTTAAGCCGTACACTCCACAGAGCTGGGCTTTACAGAAGAGTGGGCAGAAAAAAAGCCATTGCTTAAAGAAAAAATTAACAAACACGTTTGGTGTTCGCCAAAAGGCATGAGGTAGACTCCCCAAACATAAGGAAGAAGGTATTCTGGTCAGATGAGACTAAAATGTAGCTTTTTGGCCATCAAAGAAAATGCTATGTCTGGCGCAAACCCAACACCTCTCATCATCCCGAGAACACCATCCCCATGCTGTGGGGATGTTTTTCATCAGCAGGGACTGGGAAACTGGTCAGAATAGAAGGAATGATGGATGGCACTAAATACAGGGAAATTCTTGAGGAAAACCTGTTTCAGTCATCCAGAGATTTGAGACTGGGACGGAGGTTCACCTTCCAGCAGGACAATCCCAGTGGCTAGATGTGTCAAGCTTATAGAGACATACCCCAAGAGACTTGAACCTGTAATTGCTGCAAAAGGTAGCTCTACAAAGTATTGACTTTGGGGGGGGTGAATAGTTATGCACGTTCAAGTTTTCTGTTTTTTTTGTCTTATTTCTTGTTTGTTTCACAACAACCAGCTTGACAGAGCTAGAACATTTTTGAAAAGAATAATGAGGAAATATTGCACAATCCAGGTGTGTAAAGGTCTTAGAGATTTACCCAGAAAGACTCACAGCTGTAATCACTGTCAAAGGTGTTCCTAACATGTTTTGACTCAGCGGGGTTAATACTTATCTAATTAAGATACAGTAGTGTTTTATTTTTCATACATGAAGACAAATATATGTATCTTCTACTTTGACAGAGTATTTTAAATGTTAATCCCACTTTGTAACACAATAAAAAGTGAAGAAATCCAAGGGGTGTTAATACTTATGAAAAGGCACATGAGTACATGAGAGCATAGAGATTGTGAGTGATTGTTTTAAATGTATGTAGTTCTGGGTTTGAGCTGTTGTTAACTATTAATGTTCTGTATTACAGTTGAAGTCGGAAGTTTACATTCACCTTAGCCAAATACGTTGAAACTCCGTTTTTCACAATTCCTGACATTATCTGTCTTAGGTCAGTTAGGATCACCCCTTTATTTTAAGAATGTGAAATGTCAGAATAATAGTAGAGAGAATTATTTACTTGTATTTCTTTCATCACATTCCCAGTGGGTCTGCAGTTTACATACACTCAATTAGTCGTTGGTAGCATTGCCTTTAAATTGTTTAACTTGGGTCAAACGTTTCGGGTAGCCTTCCACAAGCGTCCCACAATAAGTTGGGTGGATTTTGGCCCATTCCTCCTGACAGAGCTGGTGTAACTGAGTCTGGTTTGTAGGCCTCCTTGCTCGACACACTTTTTCAGTTCTGTAGACACATTTTCTGTAGAATTGAGGTCAGGGCTTTGTGATGGCCACTCCAATACCTTGACTTTGTTGTCCTTAAGCCATTTTGCCACAACTTTGGAAGTATGCTTGGGGTCATTGTCCATTTGGAAGATCCATTTGCGACCAAGCTTTAACTTCCTGACTGATGTCTTGAGATGTTGCTTCAATACATACACATAATTTTCTGTCCTCATGATGCCATCTATTTTGTGAAGTGCACCAGTCCCTCCTGCAGCAAAGCACCCCCACAACATGATGCTGCCACCCCATGCTCCACTGTTGGGATGGTGTTCTTCGGCTTGCAAGCCTCCCCCTTTTTCCTCCAAACATAACGATGGTCATTATGGCCAAACAGTTCTGTTTTTGTTTCATCAGACCAGAGGACATTTCTCCAAAAAGTATGATCTTTGTCCCCATGTGCAGTTGCAAACCGTAGTCTGGGTTTTTTATGCCGGTTTTGGAGCAGTGGCTTCTTCCTTGCTGAGCGGCCTTTCAGGTTATGTCGATTTAGGACTCGTTTTACTGTGGATATAGATACTTTGGTACCTTTTTCCTCCAGCATCTTCACAAGGTCCTTTGCTGTTTTTCTGGGATTGATTTGCACTTTTCGCACCAAAGTACGTTCATCTCTAGGAGACAGAACGTGTCTCCTTCCTGAGCAGTATGATGGCTGCGTGGTCCCACGGTGTTAATACTTGCGTACTATTGTTTGTACAGATGAACGTGTTACCTTCAGGCGTTTGGAAATTGCTCCCAAGGATGAACCAGACTTGTGGAGGTCTACAATTTTTTTTCTGAGGTCTTGGCTGATTTCTTTTCCTTTTCCCATGATGTCAAGCGAAGAGGCACTGAGTTTGAAGGTAGGCCTTGAAATACATCCACAGGTACACCTCCAACTGACTCAAATTATGTCAATTAGCCTATCAGAAGCTTCTAAAGCCATGACATCATTTTCTGGAATTTTCCAAACTGTTTAAAGGCACAGTCAACTTAGTGTATGTAAACTTCTGACCCACTGGAATTGTGATACAGTGAATTATAAGTGAAATAATCTGTCTGTAAACAATTGTTGGGAAAATTACTTGTGTCATGCACAAAGTCGATGTCCTAACCGACTTGCCAAAACTATAGTTTGTTAACAAGACATTTGTGGAGTGGTTGAAAAACGAGTTTTAATGACTCCAACCTAAGTGTATGTAAACTTCCGACTTCAACTGTATGTAATGTTTCATGTTTTGTGTAGACCCCAGGAAAAGTAGCTGCTGCTTTCGCAACAGCTAATGGGGATCCTAATAAAATACCAATCCCAAATACCAAATGGCACCCTATTCCCTACATTGTGCACTACTTGTGATCAGCCTGGTCAAAAGTAGTGCGCTATATAGGGAATAGTGCGCCATGTGGGAGGCATACTGTGTCACGGTAACTGAGGATGATTTCCTCCTGTCTGTAGGAAAAGAACCATGTTCCAGAAGATTGTGGACCAATCGAAGACCTACGAGACCTGGGATGAGTGGACCAAGTACATGACGCAGCAGACCACTCGCAAGGAGATAGTCATGTAGGTGAATTCCTTATGAGAGTTGTAGGTCTAGGCATATGAGGGTAGTAATTGCCCTGTGGAGGAAACTATGGAAGTCTTTGTAAGATTTCACTTTTCAAACGTAACAGGGCAGAAACTAAGACAAAACTTAGAAAAGACAGGACAGGCACTAAGACAAAACTAAGACAAGACAGGACAGACACTAAGACACAACTAAGACAAGACAGGACAGACACTAAGACAAAACTAAGACAAGACAGGACAGACACTAAGACACAACTAAGACAAGACAGGACAGACACTAAGACAAAACTAAGACAAGACAGGACAGACACTAAGACAAAACTAAGACAAGACAGGACAGACACTAAGACAAAACTAAGACAAGACAGGACAGACACTAAGACAAAACTAAGACAAGACAGGACAGACACTAAGACAAAACTAAGACAAGACAGGACAGACACTAAGACAAAACTAAGACAAGACAGGACAGACACTAAGACAAAACTAAGACAAGACAGGACAGACACTAAGACAAATATAATCTATGGAGGTCTTTACAGGTCCAAGACTATATTAGACTTCAACACAATCCGCAAAAAAAGATGGGTTCACTAAGGTGTGGAGAAAATAATTATACTCCGGTCACAACTGATTTTCTGGCTGACTTTCGAACGACCTGGCCTTAATGGCCATGTACTCTTATAATCTCCACCGGGCACAGCCAGAAGAGGACTGGCCACCCCTCAGAGCCTGGTTCCTCTCAAGGATTCTTCCTAAATTCATGCCTTTCTAGGGAGTTTTTCCTATCCACCGTGCTTCTACATCTGCGTTGCTTGCTCTTTGGGGGTTTTGTCACTTTACATCCTCTACATACACAGGGCTATGATGATGACGGCCTGCGATCTGTCTGCTATTGCCAAACCATGGGACATCCAGAGCAAGGTAACACAGATGTTTGAAGAATTAAGTTGTGCTGCTTTTCTCATAATGACACAGCATCTTAGAACATGTGGCTTTCAGCAGTCCACATTGAAAACAGAAGAGGATGTGAGAGGAATAGCAATTAGTATGGAATACCATTTTTGTAATGGCATTTTTCTTGTAAGCTCTGGATTGCATCAGAAGCAGACCTTTCATACTACAGTGTCTACTAAATCGTAATAGAATATTTCCGTTGAGGCAAGCGAGCACAAACTCACATCAGTGCAAATATACTCTTGTTGCTATGGACATCATCATTCTGTAAGTTTCATAATGTTGGTATGTGAGTGTTGTGTGTGTGACCATTCCTGTGTGGGCCTGCAGGTGGCGCTGTCTGTGGCTGCAGAGTTCTGGGAGCAGGGTGACCTGGAGAGGACTGTACTGGAACAGCAGCCTATTGTAAGAACTGAATGGGAGACTGGAGGAGGAGGAGAAAGAGATAGAGAGGGGGAAAGAGGGTGAGAGAGGGAGAGGGGGGAGAGGGTGAGAGAGAGGGAGAGAGAAAAAAAGAGAGCGCAAGAGAGAGAGGGGGAGAGAGCGAGAGAGAGGGGGAGAGAGAGAGAAAGGGAGGGAGACAGAGAGAGTGACAGAGATGGAGAGTGAAAGAGAGGGATATAGATAGAGAGAAAGGGAGAAAGGGAGAGAGAGAGAGAGAAAGGGAGAGAGGGAGAGTAAGGGAGAGTTCCCATAGGGCATGTGATGATGTCTATTATGTAGCGTTGTGATTCAGATGTGGTCACTATTGCCGAGTCAACTGACACACCATTTTACCCAGCAAGATCCCTCGGAGTAGAACAGCATTTGTGTCAGAACGGGAAAATGTAGTTTAGGTTCATTCGATTGCTTTAGCTGGAGTCAAGCAGAGCCAAGTTTTAGTACATTCGTTCTACTAATCCCATGACCCCCCCCCCCCAGCCCATGATGGACAGGACTAAATCAGCTGATCTTCCCAAGATGCAGTGTGGTTTCATCGATTTTGTCTGTGCTTTTGTGTACAAGGTGAGTCCTTGTGTCTCTGTCATAAATCAATAACTAGTAGTTGGCACTGGATACCAAGTAACTTAGATCTAGCTAGGATTTTGAAATTACACTTTCCACCTCCTCGCCATCTCCCCCCACCTCCTCTAGGAGTTCTCCCGTTTCCATGTGGAGATCACTCCCATGCTGGACCGGCTGCTGAACAACAGGAAGGAGTGGAATGCTCTGAAGGAGATACACGAAGCTAAGCTGGCTGCTCTGGAGGAGGCCAAGACAGCCAAGGAGGAGGTAGCTGTTGCAGCCACCGCAGCCAAGCAGGGTAATGCACATTAAGAAATATTCCACACTTCCTCTTTAGACATATATTTTTTTAACCTTTATTTAACTAGGCAAGTCAGTTAAGAACAAATTCTTATTTACAATGACGGCCTACCCTGGCCAAACCCGGACGATGCTGGGCCAATTGTGGGACTCCCAATCACGGCCAGTTGTGATACAGCCTGGAATCAAACCAAGGTCTGTAGTGACACCTCTAGCACTGAGCTGCAGTGACTTAGACCGATGCGCCACTCGGGATACATGGTGGAAACTACACTGAACTTAAATATAAATATAACATGCAACAATTTAAAAGATTTTACTGAGTTACAGTTCATATAAGAAAATCAGTCAATTGAAATAAATCCAGTATACCCTCATCTATGGATTTCACATGACTAGGAATACACATATGCATATGTTAGTCACAGATACCTTAAAAAAAGGGTTGATCAGGTTGTTGATTGTAGCCTGTGGAATGTTGTCCCACTCCTCTTCAATGGCTGTGTGAAGTTTATTGATATTGGAAGGGAACTTGAACACACTGTCATACACATTGATCCGGAGCATCCTAAACATGCTCAATGGGTGACATGTCTGATGAGTATGCAGGCCAACTGGGACGTTTTCAGCTACTAGGAATTGTGTACAGATCCTTGCGGCATGAGGCTGTGCATTATCATGCTGAAACATGAGGTGATGGCGACGGATGAATGGCACGACAATGGTCCTCAGGATCTCGTCACGGGTATCTCTGTGCATTCAAATTGGCATCAATAAATTGCAATTGTGTTCTTTGTCCGTAGCTTATGCCTACCCATACCATAACCCCACCGCCACCATAGGCACTCTGTTCACAAAATTGACATCAGCAAACTTTCTCTGTGTGCCAGTGGCCATCGAAGGTGAGCATTTGTCAAGTGAAGTTGGTTACGACGCTGAACTGCAGTCAGGTCAAAACCCTGGTGAGGACGACGAGCACGCAGATGAGCTTACCTGAGACAGTTTCTGACAGTTTGTGCAGAAATTCTTCAGTTGTGCAAACCCACACTTTCATCAGTTGGCCGGGTGGCTGGTCTCAGACGATCCTGCAGGTGAAGCAGTCGGATGTGGAGGTCCTGGGCTGGCCTGGTTACAAGTGGTCTGCGGTTGTGAAGCCGGTTGGAGGCGGCTTATGGTAGAGACATGAACATTCAATTATCTGGCAACAGCTCTGGTGGACATTCCTACAGTCAGCATGCCAATTGCACGCTCCCTCAAAATATGAGACATCTGTGGCACATTGTGTTGTGTGACAAAACTGCACATTTTAGAGTGGCCTTTTATTGTGTAATGATCATGCTGTTTAATCAGCTTCTTGATATGCCACACTTGTCAGGTGGATGGATTATCTTGGAAAAGGAGAAATGCTCACTAACAGGGATGTAAACAAATTTGAGCAAAACATTTTAGAGAAATAAGCTTTTTGTGCTTATGGAACATTTCTGGGATCTTTACATGTTGCTTTTATATAGAGGAAAACACTGCAGACTGACATAAACTTGGACTGTCTCTATTTGAAACAATGTATAGTTTAAGCTCTGGGGCTCATTCAACTTTATAAATGTGAGATAAGGATCTATATTCATAAAGTGTCTCAGAGTAGTAGTGCTGATCCAGGATCAGTTTTCCATTTTAGATCATAATTAATAAGATTATATAGACAGGGAGGACCTGATCCTAGATCAGCACGTCTATTCTGGTACGCTTTGTGAATATGGACCCTGTACTCTAACCCTGTGTTGTTCCCTCTCTCACACAGCGAGTGCAGCTGAAGCAGCCCCCCAGTCAAAGACCTGTGTTGTCAACTAGACTAGAGAGATCCCAGTCCTGGACCAAAGTATCTGCACCAAGACAGGAGTTTTACGTCCCTGTACCCGATATCGGTCTACTAGAGCTGGTTAGCATTAGCCTAGCGTAGCCTTACAGTATACATAACTAGAGTGGGTTAGCATTAACTTATTATAGCCTTACAGTATACTGAACAAGAGCCAGTTAGCATTAGTTTAGCGTAGACTTACAGTATACATAACTAGTACCGAATAGCATTAGCTTAGCATTTCAGTTTACATAACTAGAGCTGGTTAGCATTAGCTTAGCACTGCACTGTGCTATACATTGACCTATATATGGTACCAAGCCAGAGGATCCACAGGATGAAGCAGTTCATGGGCAAATTCAAACACAGCCTATTCCTGTGCAATGAATGTAAATATTTAGGTATTTTATTGGAATTTACCATGTACTTACACACTCGTTAATTTGGCAATGTGAATTTGACTTCCTTAGAAATACGGAATTCAGTTAGCAAAAAAAGGTTGGGTATCATTTCCATAGGCTAAACATACACTCTATTCTGAAAGTATTCAGACCCCTTGACTTTTTCCACATGTTGTTATGTTACAGCCTTATTCTAAAATGTATAAAATTACATGTTTTCCTAATTAATCTACACACAATAATCTATAATGCAAAAACAGGCTTTTAGAAATAAAAAACAGAAATACTTTATTTACATAAGTATTCAGACCCTTTGCTCTGAGACTCGAAATTGAGCTCAGGTGCATCCTGTTTCCATTGATCATCCTTGAGATGTTTCTACAAATTGATTGGAGTCCACCTGTGGTAAATTCAATTGATTGTACATGATTTGGAAAGGCACACACCTGCCTATATAGGGTCCTACAGTTGACAGTGCATGTCAACTGTGGGACCAAAACCAAACCATAAGGTCGAAGGAATTGTCTGTATAGCTCCGAGACAGGATTGTGTCGAGGCACAGATCTGTGGAAGGGTACCAAAAATGTCTACAGCATTGAAGGTCCCCAAGAACACAGTGGCCTCCAACATTCTTAAATGGAAGAAGTTTGGAACCACCAAGACTCTTCCTAGAGCTGGCCGCCAGGCCAAACTGAGCAATTGGGGGAGAAGGGCCTTGGTCAGGGAGGTGACCAAAAACCCAATGGTCACTCTGACAGAGCTCCAGAGTTCCTCTGTGGAGATGGGAGAACCTTCCAGAAGGACAACCATCTCTGCAGCACTCCACAAATCAGGACTTTATGGTAGAGTGGCCAGACGGAAGCCACTCCTCAGTAAAAGGCACATGACAACATGCTTGGAGTTTGCCAAAAGGCACATTAAGACTGTCAGACCACTCTATTTGGGACAAGTCTCTGAATGTCCTTGAGTGGCCCAGCCAGAGCCCGGACTTGAACCCGATCAAACATCTCTGGAGAGACCTGAAAATAGCTGTGCAGCGACACTTCCCATCCAACCTGACAGAGCTTGAGAGGATCTGTAGAGAAGAATGGGAGAAACTCCCCAAATACAGGTGTGCCAAGCTTGTAGCGTCATACCAAAGAAGACTCGAGGCTGTAATCACTGCCAAAGGTGCTTCAATAAAGTACTGAGTAAAGGGTCTGAATACTTATGTAAATGTTATATTTCAGTTTTTAAATTTAATACATTTGCAAAAATGTTTAAAAAAAAAAAGTTTTTGCTTTGTCATTATAGGTTATTGTATGTAGATTGATGAGGGGAAAAAAACATTTTATCAATTTTAGAATAAGGCTGTAATGTAACAAAATGTGGAATAAGTCAAGGGGTCTGAATACTTTCTGAATGCACTGTATATGTACAGTAGTAGCCTATCCTTGAATTCAGCAGTGTATCCCTATATTTAAATTGATATAGATGTGTATCCTATGCTACCCTATCCTATTGTCATTAATAATGTAAATAAACCAGTAATTCAACTCTGCATTGCTCCCTCACTGCAGAATTAAGTCCACAGCATCAGCATCACCCTCATGATATAGTGAGTGTTACAGTGTGTGTACAAGGTGTGTGTGTGTTAACTATCCCACTGGGGTCATACATAACAGTCTTACAAAACACAGAAAGATGCCCGACCTAATTGAGCACGGAGAATGAGAACTGATTGGCAGAGGGAATCAGAGGGGGCGGGCTTTCCTTTACTGTAGCGAAGAGCCGTGCGTCACCACTACACAACACAGGTGACATAGGTAAGCACTGTGCTGAGCACCGCACAGACCTGGCTGCCTCTTTGTCTCTCTGTTTAACCAATAGGGGAGTGCTGTAGTCAGGGTTGGCCCTATAGGGCTGTGGTGCTCAGTGAGGCTCCTACTGTCTCGTAGCCGCATAGAGGCTGAGGCTGCAGGGGGATCCGAGACAGCCAGTTAGAGAGCGTCACACTGACATGAATCACAGGCAGGCTGAGTGGAAAATTAGCCAGTGGCTCCTTAAGAGACACCATTAATGGGGAAGTCTTAATCAGTCAGTGCGTCCGTCCATTAGGCTAGCTAGATACGTCCCGTTAGCAAGGATAACTGAGGACACATACACTGTATACTAAGCGACCCCCCCACCCCTCCCAAACCACTGCATCAAATCAACAAATTATAGAATCATACCAAATATGCTTGTGTCAGATGTGATGTTTCTCTTTGTAGAAAGCAGTGGGAAAAGGTTGATATTGCTTTGCTGTGTAAGCCTTTCAATAGAGAAATCCCCTTTTCTTGCTTTCATGTGTTGTCATAACTGATTACTGTCGGTCAGAATGTGCAGCCTAGTATGGAGCCCTGCTACAAAGTCAGGCACTGCATGTATACCTTCTGAATATGCGCCACAGAAAGAAAGATTAAGATATTAAACTAGTTGAACTACTGATGTTGTGTGTTGTCTCATTCTTGTGGTGTACTGTAACACCACATCATAGTGCCACAGCAAAAGTTGACCTGAC
Organism: Salvelinus alpinus; assembly: GCF_045679555.1. Classification (NCBI taxonomy): domain Eukaryota; kingdom Metazoa; phylum Chordata; class Actinopteri; order Salmoniformes; family Salmonidae; genus Salvelinus; species Salvelinus alpinus. Next base: position 64,415,685 of record NC_092092.1, read on the forward strand.
AAGATCCCCTTCGCTCCATGTACTCCATGTACACCGTCTCAACCACTGACACATCAATGAATGCACAACTCATGTAATGTCATGTCCAAACCTTGACGTTGTTCATTAGGATTTTATTTTTGGGAGGCAAATCAATGAATATGTACTTTTTACAGTATATGAGGAAAATTTCTACAGTTTAATAATGTAAACAATCTCTGAAGAGAAATGTATTCAGTTAAAAAGGAAGCCATAGTCTATTTACATGAATTAAAATATAATTTATAACATCAGATAATTTCCCCTATAGATAAATGTATCTATGAAACTAGATTTTAACAAATTCAAAAATACTGAAATGCATTTTGTCTCTAAATTCTCAACACATAGGAAATCACACAAAACAGAAAAAGACATCCAAACTAAGTGGCGTATAAATAAAAAGAATGAACGCAAAGTACAACAAACATATGTAAAAAATATAAAATCTTACTAGTATTTACCATTTACCAAAAACTAAGTTAAAAAATGATTTTGATAGTCATTAGATGTAAATAGAACAAAATTAACTAGAAATAAAAAATAAAAACACAAAACAAACAATGTATGCCCTTTTCTGTCTCTTTTTCTTCCACCAAAGACCAACACACAGCTAGCTAGATTGTGACAGTTTGCAGCACCCGAAGTAACCATTTACATCACGTTCCCATCTGTCTGCCTAAGATACAAAAAAACATTGATACACACGACTAGTAGTAGTGCAGACATAATCATTTACATCCAGAATACAGTGATCCGTGGTGATTCAATGGCCTATATAGGACCAGTATAGCAAGCACTTTCTGTCCATAGGGCTTTTTATTAACGTGGTGGGGAGTTTAAAGATACAATATTTTCCAATTAAATTAAATGTGAAAACTTAAATATGTACACTACATGACCAAAAGTATGTGGACACCTACTCGTCAAACATCTCATTCCAATATCATGGGTATTAATATGAAGTTGGTCCCCCTTTGCTGCTATAACTGCCTCCACTCTTCTCGGAAGGTTTTCCACTAGATGTTGGAACTTGCTTCCATTCAGCCACAAGAGCATTAGTGAGGTTGGGCACTGATGTTGGGCGATTAGGCCTGGCTCGCATATGGCGTTCCAATTCATCCCAAAGGTGTTCGATGGGGTTGAGGTCAGGACTCTGTAGAAGCCAGTAAAGTTCCTCCACACTGATCTCAACAAACCATTTCTGTCCAGACTTTGCTTTGTACACGGGGGCATTGTCATGCTGAAACAGGAAAGGGCCTTCCCCAAACTGTTGCCACAAAGTTGGAAGCACAGAATCGTCTATAATATCATTGTATGCTGTAGCGTTAAGCTTTCCCTTCACTGGAACTAAGGGTTCTAGCCAGAACCATGAAAAACAGCCCCAGACCATTATTCCTCCGCCACCAAACTTTACAGTTGGCACTATGCATTGGGGCAGGTAACGTTCTCCTGGCATCCGCCAAACCCAGATTTGTCCGTCGTCGCTTAGCATTGCGTATCTTAGACTTGTGTGCGGCTGCTCGGCCATGGAAACCCATTTCATGAAGCTCCCGACAAATAGTCAGCTATTATTGTGCTGACATTGCTTCCAGAGGCAGTTTGGAACTTGGTAGTGAGTGTTGCAACCGAGGACAGACAATTTTTGCGCGCTACGCGCTTCAGCACTCGGCTGTCCCATTCTGTAAGCTTGTGTGGCCTACCACTTTGTGGCTGAGCCATTGTTGGTCCTAGACGTTTCCACTTCACAATAACAGCACTTACAGTTGACCAGGGCAGCTCTAGCAGGGCAGACATTTGACGAACTGACTTGTTGGAAAGATGGCATCCTATGATGGTGCCACATTGAAAGTAACTGAGATCTTCAGTAAGGCCATTCTACTGCCAATGTTTGTCTATGGAGATCGCATGGCTGTGTGCTTGATTTTACACACCTGTCAGCAACGGGTGCGGCTGAAATAGCCGAATCTACTAAATTCAAGGATTGTCCACATACTTTTGTATATATCGTGTATTTGTGTGGGCAATGTAGCTGGATTATGACATTTAGAAATCAACCTGACGAGGCACTCCAAATAAAATTTCAAATATAGTTTTTTTCAAATATAGTTTTTGGTCAATTTGCCTCAAGTTTATTTCTTGCTATTTTCTGAAATGAAGATTGGAAAGAAAGTATTGCATTCTGTTCTGATGAGGGTTCCCTTTGGAAGGAGTTCAATTTGGATCATCTCTCAATCAAACAAATCCTAGACGGATAGCAGGCTAGTTGTTGAAATGTGTCGAAGTGCTCTGAAACACTGAGGAAAATGGTCAACATCAAAGTTTTCAATAAGAAAGTATATAATCATCTAAATATCTACACAAACACAAATATATATTCATATGTATATACAGTACATTCCGAAAGTATTCAGAACTTCCCTTTTTTCTAAATTTAGTTATGTTACAGCCTTACTCTAAAATTAATTAAATAGCTTTTCTTCCTCATCAATCTACACACAATACCCCATAATGACAAAGCAAAAACAGTTTGACATTTTAGCACAATTTTAAAAATAAAGAATATTACATTTACATAAGTATTCAGACCTTTTAATCAGCACCTTGTTGAAGAACCTTTAGCAGCGATTACAGCCTCGAGTCTTCTTGGGCATGACGCTTCAAGCTTGGCACACCTGTATTTTGGGAGTTTCTCCAATTCTTCTATGCAGATCCTCTCAAGCTCTGTCAGGTTGGATGGGGAGCGTTGCTGCACAGCTATTTTCAGGTCTCTCCAGAGATGTTTGATCGGGTTCGAGTCGGGGCTCTGGCTGGGCCACTCAGGACATTCAGAGACTTGTCCCAAAGCCACTCCTGCGTTGTCTTGGCTGTGTGCTTAGTGTTGTTGTCCTGTTGGAAGGTGAACCTTTTCCCCCGCTATGGAGCAGGTTTTCATCAAGGATCTCTCTGTGCTTTGCTCTGTTCATATTTCCCTCGACTAGTCTACCAGCCCATGCCGTTGAAAAACATCCCCACAGCATAATGTTGCCACCACCATGCTTCACCGTAGGGATGGTGCCAGGTTTCCTCCAGACGTGATGCTTGGCATTCAGGCCAAAGAGTTCAATCTTGGTTTCATCAGACCAGACAATCTTGTTTCTCATGATCTGAGAGTCATTTAGGTGCCTTTTGGTAAACTCCAAGCGGGCTGTCATGTGCATTTTACCGAGGAGAGGTTTCCATCTGGCCACTACCATAAAGGCCTGATTGGTGGAGTGCTGCAGAGATGGTTGTCTTTCTGGAAAGTTATCCTATTTCCACAGAGGAACTCTGGAGCTCTGTCAGAATAACCATCGGGTTCTTGGTCACCTCCTTGAACAAGGCCCTTCTCTACCGATTGCTCAGTTTGGCCTGGCGGCCAGCTCTAGGAAGAGTCTTGGTGTTTCCAAACTTCTTCCATTTAAGAATGACGGAGGCCACTGTGTTCTTGGGGACCTTCGATGCTGTAGACATTTTTTGGTACCCTTCCCCAGATCTGTGCCTCGACACGATCCTGTCTCGGTGCTCTATGGACAATTCCTTCGACCTCATGACATGGTTTTTGCTCTGACATGCACTGTCTACTGTGGGACCTTATATAGACAGGCATGTGCCTTTCCAAATCATGTCCAATCAATTGAATTTACCACAGGTGGACTCTAATCAAGTTGTAGAAACATCTCAAGGATGATCAATGGAAACAGGATGCACCTGAGCTCAATTTCGAGTCTCATAGCAAAGGGTCTGAATACTTAGGTAAATAAAATAAAAATATTTCTGAAGTTGTTTTTTTTAAATAAATTTGCAACATTTTCTAGAAATCTGTTTTGCTTTGGTGAGGATGTTTTATTTATTTAATCCATTTTGGAATAAGGCTTTAATGTAACAAAATGTGGAAAAAGGGAAGGGGTCTGAATACTTTCCGAATGCACTGTACCTTTTATAATATGGCTGTATGTATTGAAAAAGTTTGAATTACTTCAGTAATGAATAAAACACATTGGATTTGAAAGGAGCTAGAGCAGTAATAACAGTGATAGATTTAGCTGTTCCCTATTGTTTTAAGGCTCTCTTCGTGAGAATTGGCTGTTTGCTGTCATTCAGTTCTACTGATGGAAGCACACTGCTGGCATCAAGTATTCCGAAAATACAAAAGGGGCTAAACGCACATGGACTGCTTTCTTTCCCCCTCTCCAAAATCAGTTTTACATGTTCACAAGTTACCAATTATTAAGTGTCCAGTGAAATTCAAAATGTTGAACAACCTGTGTCCCAACAGCATGTGTTACTAATAGATAGAGTTCCCTTCATGAAAAGTTGTGAACAGATATTTCACTATTTGGGGCTTTTTTCATGTTCTAACGTTTTGATACATTACTTTTTGGATGTCAACAATTACTGACCACATTATTATTATTTGTCAATTTACAGGATCTGTTTTCAAGGATTGCCCCTGTCATATTTTAACAACCAACCACTGAAATAACTCCTTCCATTTCCTGTCATATTTTAACAACCAACCACTAAAATAACTCCTTCCATTTCCTGTCATATTTTAACAACCAACCACTGAAATAACTCCTTCCAATTCCTGTCATATTTTAACAACCAACCACTGAAATAACTCCTTCCAATTCCTGTCATATTTTAACAACCAACCACTGAAATAACTCCTTCCAATTCCTGTCATATTTTAACAACCAACCACTGAAATAACTCCTTCCAATTCCTGTCATATTTTAACAACCAACCACTGAAATAACTCCTTCCAATCTCATAGATATATGTATTGCATCTCAATTGCGTTAAAAAAAAGAAAAATCATCAAAAATATTTTGTCATTAAAAAAAATAAATCAAACCTTAGCATATCTAAAGGGATAACTTTATACAACAGTGTTTGCCTTGAGTCAAGTCATTTCAGCATAAATGACTCCCTGTATTGTTCAACCTTGCATCTTTAAACAGTTTATCCTTGCCAGTCTGATTTGCGATCGTGACCCACCACCTTTATAATGCACGCTGTATAGACACAACGACACATTTCATGTTTACACTAGACATAGTGCTATGTACACATATTATATCATATATACACATATTCTATCATATATACACATATTATATCATATATATTGTATTGTGTAAACCTGCACATTCTCTCACTGTTTAGTAGTATACATACTAAGCACAAATACTCTTTCAGCTTTTCTTCTATTGATTAGTACGGGGTTTTTCAGATGACAACTCATTTCTCAATCAGTATGTATAGCACTAAATTGTCATAAAAAAAATTCAGTACACCTTCTAGGGTAAGCCAAGAAGGCATATCCTGTTAGGATACTCTCTAACACGGAATAAGGCGTCTTTGTACTTAGTGTGCGCTCTAATAAAGTGGAAGGAGAATTCAGTGATGTAAACATTCAGCTTCATGTGGTAAAGAGGAGGAGATGAGATAAATGTGGGGTAGAGAGACAGGGATAAAACCTTAGAAAAAAGGAAAGGGGTTTTGCCAAGGCTGGGGCAGCGCGAGGCCCCATGCCCACACACAGAAAGGCTGCACAGTATTGAGGGACCGGAGGACAGGGGGACCTGGTCCTTTAAGAAAACAAGAAAAAGAGGGGGAGAGAAGAGGTCTTCAGTCTCCCAGCACACCAGAGGGCCATGGGTCCCCCTGGGATCCCCAGTGATGGCAGCGCTCACCCAAACACGAGACACAGACAGACGACTCACTCAGGTACACATTGGATACACGGTCGAGACTGGCTCTAACAACTGACACACAATCTATTTCGAGTTTTTTGTCACGAGGTGAGAAGTGGGAGATTTAGCGGGAAAACCAAGCTGACCTCCTTCACCTATCAGAGAGCTTGGGAGAAGTAAACAAGTGTTTCAGAGTAGAAGGAAGATAGAGAGTAAAAAGTGGGAGAGAGAACCCGAGAAGAAGAGGGAAGGAAAGGGAAGAGGGAAGGAGAGGGAATAGGGATAGAGAGGGAAGGAGAAGGAAGAGGGAAGTAGAGGGAAGAGGGAAAGAGAGGGAAGGAGAGGGAAAGAGACGGTAAGAGAGGGAAGAGGGAAGGAGAGGGAAGAGGGAAGGAGAGGAAAGAGGGAAGGAGAGGAAAGAGGGAAAGAGAGGGAATGAGAGGGAAGAGGGAAGGAGAGGGAAGGAGAGGGGAGAGGAAAGAGGGAAAGAGAGGGAAGGAGAGGGAAGAGGGAAGGAGAGGGAAGAGGGAAGGAGGGGGAAGGAGAGAGAAGGAGAGGGAAGAGGGAAGGAGAGGGAAGAGGGAAGGAGAGGGACAGAGAGGGAAGGAGAGGGAAGAGGGAAGGAGAGGGAAGAGGGAAGGAGGAGAGGTAAGAGGGAAGGAGAGGGAAGGAAAGGGAAGAAGAGCAAATGGGGTTGACGCGCTTGACTGATGTTGTACCATCCATACCTCTGGGAAATTTCAACAGACTTCAACAGAGTTGATATCCCACCACCCCTCTCTTTCTCAGGTGTTAATGGTAGTATTACCTCTACCATCAGCAGATACAGAGGTAGTTCCCCTGTACGGTGAGCCTCGGACTCTCTCTCCCTCAGCTACACTGCTGGCTGCATCACAAAAGACACAGGCTGCATTAGAGCTCTATTAAATAATACAGAGACTTGGATTCATATAATAACAATAATCCTAATAATAATCATTTGGATTCAGGCAGGGGCTCTACATTCAGATCATTCAGGTGTACATTCCATTACTATAGTTTAGGGTATATCTGGAACTTGTAGTAAATGTCTGATTCTACTCTGTGCTTGAATAAGTTGACTTACTGACTGATTCACATGTTCCAACAGTACAAACAGTGCAGAGAATTGGCTACGATGGATTTTGTGATTTTCTTCTGAGAGTGAGTGAGTTTTCATATGGTAAAAATGCCTTGAACTTTACTTCATGACATAATAGCATTGGTTGTCATAACCCCATTTATGTGTTGGCAGGATAGGAAGTCTGCCATCCTAGATTAGTGTTAGCACAGCGTTTCCCAAACTCGATCCTGGGCCCCCCTGGGTGTACGTTTTGGGTTTTGCCATAGCACTACACAGATGACTCAAATAATCAAAGCTTGATGATGAGTTGGTTATTTGAATCAGCTGTGTAGTGCTAGAGCAAAAATCTAGACGTGCACCCAGGGGGGGCCCAGGACCGAGTTTGGAAAACGCTGTGTTAGCAGGTTGTGTCTATCTCTTCAGCAGTGGGAACCTTCAGAGTAAAGCAGTCAATAGCATGGCAGAGTACAAGTCGAGAGAAGAAACATTATTACCTCGTTAAGAGTGCATAGATTAAATTAAGGAAGCACTAAAATGACATAAAACAAGATTTTTTCTTTTCATTTTCGATTTGTAAACTCTTTTAAGTTATTAAAATTATTTTTCTGCTTTTGTATTTTATGTCATAACACACATAGTTTTAACATCCACAAGTTTGCTAATATAGAGCAGGCTCGTTATATACTGTACGACGTAACGGCCAATACAGCTGAGCTTGCAGTTGCACCAGTAGTAACCAAGGGGGTACAAAAATACGACACACACGCAGACACACACACACCACAATGACCAACGGAGGGAGAAACGTTTGCTACAAAGGTCTCGCCCGCCTGCACGCCCACTCCCAATGGGGCGACGACGAGTCACAAATAAGTCATGAACACAGACAGGAAGCAGCTTTTGTGTTCAGAGAGTTTCTATGTTGTTTGGTTGCTTTTTCCTCCATCCCTCCAACCCCTGCTAGCTTCCTCCGTAGTATCCTCAGTCGAAAGAGACAAGGTCCGTTTCTTATTCCAATGTTAAAAATGTAAACATGACGAGGTGCCTTGGTTGAGGTACTGAGGCAAGTCTGGGGGTGGTTCGGGGGTTCTAAGGCGAGGCCAGCCGAGTCACCGTCAGCGATGCAGGCTCTTCTGGGCCTCCTTCAGCAGGGTGTCAAAGTCCAGGGCGTCATACTTGCTCTTTACCGGCCCTGGTCCCGCTTCGTCTGGACAGAAAAAGCTCTGTTAGAACAGTCATCATGGCTACATCCAACTCCATTACATCAATGTTACAGAGAGAGAGAAATATATACTACACATGAAGTATCTTAGCACTGCCAACAGTTCATACTCCTTAACAACATTTGACATTCATGTTTTGACTATACTTTGGCTGTATAACATGTTTTGACTGTCTCTCTGCATACCCAGATCAATGTATCTCTTCCTGCTGAGCCTGTGCATGCCACCCCCTCTGTTCTGGAAGAGCGGCTCTCGTCTGTGCTTCTGGATCTGCTGGCCACTGGGCGCTTGACGAAACTTGATGACTCCACAGCGTTCCCTATGGACACACACGGACACACACACACACAAAGACAGAAAGATGCGTTTCAGGCTGACAGGCCAGGCAGGCAGATAGGCAGACAGGCCAGGCAGACAGGCAAGGCAGGCAGATTAAAAGGACCTACTCGTTTTTGGTGATGACTTTGCAGTCCTCTGGGTCGCCAAAGGCCTCGAAGCGTTTGCGCAGCATAGTTTGTGTGACGCTGCTCGGCAGGTTGTGAATGTAGAACACTTGGCAGTTGTCCTAGGCAACGACACCATGGTAACCGTCAGAACAAGACACTTGCTACAGTGGCAAAGCACGCCTACTTCACACATACACTACTATTAAAAAATGTGGGGTCACTTAGATATGTCCTATTTTTTGAAAGAAAATAACATTTCTTGTCCATTAAAATAACAGAAATACAGTGCAGACATTGTTAATGTTGTAAATAATAATTATAGCTGATAACAGCTTATTTGTTCATGGAATATTGACATAGGCGTACAGAGGCCCATTATCAGCAACCATCACTCCTGTGTTCCAATGGAACGTTGTGTTAGCTAATCCAAGTTTAGCATTTTAAAAGGCTAATTGTTCATTAGAAAACCCATTGGCAATTATGCTAGCACAGCTGAAAACTGTTGTACTGATTAAAGACGCAATAAAACTGGCCTTCTTTAGACTAGTTGAGTATCTGGAGTATCAGCATTTGTGGGTTCGATTACAGGCTCAAAATGGCCAGAAACAAAGACCTTTCTTCTGAAACTCGTCAGTCTATTCTTGTTCTGAGAAATTAAAGTTATTCCACGCAAGAAATTGCCAAGAAAATGAAGATCTCGTACAACGCTATGTACTACTCCCTTCACAGAACAGCGCAAACTGGCTCTAACCAGAAGAGAAAGAAGAGTGGGAGGCCCCGGTGCACAACTGAGCAACAAGGCAAGTACATTTTGAGAAAAAGACGCCTCACAAGTCCTCAACTGGCAGCTTTATTAAATAGTACCCGCAAAACACCAGTCTCAACATCAGCAGTGAAGAGGCGACTCCGGGATGTTGGCCTTCTAGGTAGAGTTCCTCTGTCCAGTGACTGTGTTCTTTTGCCCATCTTAATATTTTATTTTTATTGGCCAGTCTGAGATAAGGCTTTTTCTTTGCAACTCTGCCTAGAAGGCCGGCATCCCGGAGTCACAGTGTATATACTGAATAAAAATAGAAATGCAACATGCAACAATTTAACATTTTACTGAGTTACAGTTCATAGCAGAAAATCAGTCAATTGAAATAAATTCATTTCAGCTCATGAAACATGGGACCAACACTTTACATGTTGCATTTATATTTTTATTCAGTATACATAACAGGGTTGTATGACTTTGTCAAAACTCATAATGGAATAACTGGTGTTTACCTCGTCAATTTGAATCCCAGACTTGGAGATTTTGTTTCCCTGCTTGTCTCCGTGGCACGTTTCAGAGTTCTCACAGCTGAGGAGAGAGAGACACAAGGCAGAGATATTAGACAGGAGCGAATGGAAGAACCTGAGGTCACATAACAATGAGAAGAGCCACAGTACTCCTGGCTGACTGCTAATCAGAATGATCAGGGACTCTTTACACTACACTATTTTGATGACTCAAACCAGGTTAGTGTAAAGAGTCTGATCTAGATTCAAATCTCTCTTTAAAGGCCCAGTGCAGTCAAACACTTTATTTTCCTGTATTTTATATATATTTCCACACTATGAGGTTGGAATAATACTGTGAAACTGGTGATAATGCTCTTTTAGTGTAAGAGCTGTTTGAAAAGGCCGCCTGAAATTTCAGCCTGTTTTGATGGGATGGAGTTTTGGCCTGCCTGGTGACATCACCAGGTGGTAAAATAGTTTATTGACCAATAAGAAACAGAGTTCCATACCTATCTGCCAATAACAGATCATTTTCAGTTTTCCCCTCCCCACTCCTAGTAATTATTGCTTGAGAAATTGCTCTTTGCTAAGAAGCTATTTTCGTTTCATTTCTTTTTTTAAACAATTTGATTTGAAAATAATCACAGTAAGGCTCTTAATTGTTACCCAGAAATGATTTGATATTGAGACACAGCAGATGCATTGGACGTTTAAGAGATGTCTCCCACACTACCTCCGGAGGTAGACATCTACCACATACATCTCCCACATGTCCCTGCAGGAATAACCTTAATACCAGTAGACAGCATTTTTACTGTTAGCCAAATTGAAAATGAAAGGCTTAAAATATCCTCACATTTGTGAATCATTGCATTAATCAAGTGTGCAACACTACATGCAATATGGTTGATATGAGAAGCTCCTGTATAGTTTGAATTGCTATTCTTATTTGGTTTGTCTATATACCCCGGTATTTACGGTATGTATTTACGGTACACACACACACACACACACGAGGCAGGAATGTGGCTTGGGCCACACCACATCCAAGTCTAGTGTAAACAGAAAAGTTGCAAATCTGATATTGAAGAGAGATAGATCTCACTAGACATATTTTACTAATGTAAATCCTTATATCTGTGGTTTATATTCTCACCTGATGTCAGGCTTACTGCTAGGGGAGTGGGGCTGGCAGAAGCTGGAGTGGAGGATGGGGGAGGGAGAGCGGGAGCAGAGGGAGGAGCGCTCCCCCTCTTCATCTGACTTGTGGGGTGATATAGCATGGGGCGATCCTGATTGGTGTGATGCCGCGGTCGCCCTCCGCCCGTCCCCCTTGCCGTCAGCCCTGGTACCGTTACTCAGGTACTCTGGTACCTTGGAGAATAGTTTGTCTTCACGCTGATGTCCATAGCTCTCGCCGCCCAGCGCCCTTTCCCCCTTAGGCTCTGGCCCCTCAGAAGAAGAGCGTCCGAACAGAGAGTGGGACAGCATGGCGGCGGTTCTCTTCCGACGCTCCCCCAGGCTCAGCAGGCAGTAGTCGTGGTCTCCGAATGTCTGGTGGACTTTGGGATCTGCATCGCTGGCCTGGCCCATCTTGCGGAGCTGAGCGTAGAGTTCGGTCTGCTTGGGGAACTTGCGGGAGTTGGCCCGGGTGAGCCAAGAACCCTTCGACTCTCCTTTCCCCTCAGGCTTGAAAAGCTCGTCCTCCACAGGCTTGTGAGGGGGGGTGGTGGGAGGGGTGAGGCCTGAAAACACACGCCACTCTCATAAGTCATGTGGTTTCATACAGCTCTGACGGGTTAACATCAGAGAAACATCAACGATTCACAGACAGTGAATGTTAATGATCAACTGTTACTGGTTGTACAATCTGTTACTGAACTGAGTAACTGTCTGGTTATGACAGCGACATTGCAGAATAGCTGTCTTTCAACGGCTTTCCTAATAGAACAAATTGCTTTGATGCTGTTACATCGTAAACATTACAGTAACACAGCATCTTTGTTATGGCACAAGACAGGCACACAATCTCCTATTGATTTTGACAGAATATTTAACTTTCAATTGTTAAACGTTATGGATTTTGAGGACAATATCAGTGGCAGTCACTGCATTGTAATATCTGTTTTCTCTGCTACCCAGGTAGCTATGGAAGCAAATTAGCCCTGTCAAGATGACATTTACCCAGGAATAGAGTGAAGTCATGCTCTTTCCAATACAATACAAATACATTTCCCCTCTCCTCTACCACTCTACTACTGAGCTGTTAGTCACACTATATCTACAGTACATTATGTTACAGTACATTATGTTACAGTACTATATCTACAGTCTACAGTACATTATGTTACAGTACTATATCTACAGTCTACAGTACATTATGTTACGGTACTATATCTACAGTACATTATGTTACAGTACTATATCTACAGTCTATAGTACATTATGTTACAATACTATATCTACAGTACATTATGATACAGTACTATATCTACAGTACAGTATGTTACAATACTATATCTACAGTACATTATGTTACAGTACTATATCTACAGTACATTATGTTACAGTACTATATCTACCATACATTATGTTACAGTACTATATCTACAGTACATTATGTTACAGGACTATATCTATACCAGATACACCGGTCTACAGTATATTATGTTACAGTACTATATCTACTGTCTACAGTACATTATGTTACAGTACTATATCTACAGTCTACAGTACATTATGTTACAGTACTATATCTACAGTACATTATGTTACAGCACATTATGTTACAGTACTATATCTACAGTACATTGTTACAGTACTATATCTACCATACATTATGTTACAGTACTATATCTATACCAGATACACCGGTCTACAGTACATTATGTTACAGTACTATATCTACAGTCTACAGTACATTATGTTACAGTACTATATCTACAGTCTACAGTACATTATGTTACAGTACTATATCTACAGTCTACAGTACATTATGTTACAGTACTATATCTACAGTCTACAGTACATTATGTTACAGTACTATATCTACAGTCTACAGTACATTATGTTACAGTACTATATCTACAGTCTACAGTACATTATGTTACAGCACTATATCTACAGTCTACAGTACATTATGTTACAGTACTATATCTACAGTCTACAGTACATTATGTTACAGTACTATATCTACAGTCTACAGTACATTATGTTACAGTACTATATCTACAGTCTACAGTGCATTATGTTACAGCACTATATCTACAGTCTACAGTACAATATGTTACAGTACTATATCTATACCAGATACACTGGTCTATAGTACATTATGTTACAGTACTATATCTACAGTCTACAGTGCATTATGTTACAGCACTATATCTACAGTCTACAGTACAATATGTTACAGTACTATATCTATACCAGATACACTGGTCTATAGTACATTATGTTACAGTACTATATCTATACCAGATACACTGGTCTACAGTACATTATGTTACAGTACTATATCTACAGTCTACAATACATTGTTACAATACTATATCTATAGTCTACAGTACATTATGTTACAGTACTATATCTACAGTACATTATCATACAGTACTATATCTACACCAGATACACTGGTCTACAGTATATTATGTTACAGTACTATATCTACACCAGATACACTGGTCTACAGTATATTATGTTACAGTACTATATCTACACCAGATACACTGGTCTACAGTACATTATGTTACAGTACTATATCTACACCAGATACACTGGTCTACAGTACATTATGTTACAGTACTATGCTACTTCTGACAGACACAATAGGATATACATCCAAAATCCTGCTCTCATCCAGTCTCGTGAAGTCAAGGTGTAAAATATGTCACAATGATCAACACTGACTCAAAGCCCCAACATTACCTGCTGTGCCACACAGGTCCACGCTGAGAGTCTGCTCAAAGGGCTTGTTGGCATACTGGGTATCTCTGATCATGGGGATGAGAGAGAGATTTACTTTAATTGAATTGAGAGAGGGAGACAGAGAGAGAGAGAGAGACGGAGGAAGAAAGATTACAGAGTCATCATCAAGGCCAGGGGAAGGGGTGTGGGAGTTGGAGTAGAGGTAAAGGGGGTGGGGGACAAAGGATACTGCTGAGTGCTGAATGATGTTTCTTTAGGATTTCTTAAGGTGCTATGCGGGTTTATGAGGGTTTAGTAGGGTTTATGATGGTTTGGTAGGATTTATGATGTTTGGTAGGGTTTTTGAGGGCTTGGTAGGGTTTATGAGGGTTTGTAAGGGATTATGATGGTTTGGTAGGGTTTATGAGGTTTTAGTAGGGTGTATGAGGGTTTAGTAGGGTTTATGAGGGTTTAGTATAGTTTATGAGGGTTTAGTATAGTTTGAGGGTTTAGTATAGTTTATGAGGGTTTAGTAGGGGTTATGAGAGGTTAGTAGGGTTTATGAGGGCTTAGTAGGGTTTATGAAGGTTTACGTTTGAAGTTTGTATTACATTTTCATTGTGTATGTGAGCATTCCCTTTATCCTGTCATGTTTTTCTTTACAGCCGTCTGTGATTGGTATTACAGTACAAGCTACGTCTCCTATTGAGGGCTATTTGGGATCTGTGTTACCATGAAAGGCTTTTGTGGAGTGCTTTGGGGATATTACAGAGTCTACAAAGAAGCAACAAACTCTCTGGGAACCACAGAACATCACAGTAATTTTACACATGGAAGAGTTTCAGAAGTGAACATTAAAAAGAGCTTTGTGATTACTTGACTCTGGACAGATGGGCTAGCAGTATACAGTTGAAGTCGGAAGTTTACATACACTTAGGTTGGAGTCATTAAAACTCGTTTTTCAACCACTCCACAAATGTCTTGTTAACAAACTATAGTTTTGGCAAGTTCGTTAGGACATCTACTTGCGCATGACACAAGTCATTTTCCAACAATTGTTTACAGACAGATTATTTCACTTATAATTCACTGTATCACAATTCCAGTGGGTCAGAAGTTTAAATACACTAAGTTGACTGTGCCTTTAAACAGCTTGGAAAATTTCAGAAAATGATGTCATGGCTTTAGAAGCTTCTGATAGGCTAATTGACATCAATTGAGTCAATTGGAGGCGTACCTGTGGATGTATTTCAAGGCCTACCTTCAAACTCAGTGTCTCTTTGCTTGACATCATGGGAAAATCAAAAGAAATCAGCCAAGACCGCAGAAAAAAATTGTGGACCTCCACAAGTCTGGTTCATCCTTGGGAGCAATTTCCAAACGACTGAAGGTACCACATTCATCTGTACAAACAATAGTACGCGAGTATAAACACCATGGGACCACACAGCCGTCATACCGCTCAGGAAGGAGACACGTTCTGTCTCCTAGGGATGAACGTACTTTGGCGTGAAAAGTGCAAATCAATCCCAGAACAACAGCAAAGGACCTGGTGAAGATGCTGGAGGAAACAGGTATAAAAGTATCTATATCCACAGTAAAACGAGTCCTATATCGACATAACCTGAAAGGCCGCTCAGCAAGGAAGAAACCACTGCTCCAAAACCGCCATAAAAAAAGCCAGACTACGGTTTGCAACTGCACATGGGGACAAAGATCGTACTTTTTGGAGAA
Organism: Salvelinus alpinus; assembly: GCF_045679555.1. NCBI lineage: Eukaryota > Metazoa > Chordata > Actinopteri > Salmoniformes > Salmonidae > Salvelinus > Salvelinus alpinus. The sequence continues at coordinate 64,431,097 of NC_092092.1, forward strand.
ATGTCCTCTGGTCTGATGAAACAAAAATAGAACTGTTTGGCCATAATGACCATCGCTATGTTTGGAGGGAAAGGGGGGAGACTTGCAAGCCGAAGAACACCATCCCAACCGTGAAGCACGGGGGTGGCAGCATCATGTTGTGGGGGTGCTTTGCTGCAGGAGGGACTGGTGCACTTCACAAAATAGATGGCATCATGAGGAAAGAAATTATGTGGATATATTGAAGCAACATCTCAAGACATCAGTCAAGAAGTTAAAGCTTGGTCGCAAATGGGTCTTCTAAATGGACAATGACCCCAAGCATACTTCCAAAGGACAAGAAAGTCAAGGTATTGGAGTGGCCATCACAAAGCCCTGACCTCAATCCTATAGAAAATATGTGGGCAGAACTGAAAAAGAGTGTGCGAGCAAGGAGGCCTACAAACCTGACTTAGTTACACTAGCTCTGTCAGGAGGATTGGGACAAAATTCACCCAACTTATTGTGGGAAGCTTGTGGAAGGCTACCCGAAACGTTTGACCCAAGTTAAACAATTTAAAGGCAATGCTACCAAATACTAATTGAGTGTATGTAAACTTCTGACCCACTGGGAATGTGATGAAATAAATAAAAGCTGAAATAAATCATTATCTCTACTATTATTCTGACATTTCACATCCTTAAAATAAAGTGGCGATCCTAACTGACCTAAGACAGGGAATATAGGAATATAGGATTAATATAGGATTAAATGTCAGGAATTGTGAAAAACTGAGTTTCAACATATTTGGCTAAGGTGTATGTAAACTCCAGACTTCAACTGTATGTGTTGTAGTGTATAGGAATATAGTATGGAAAACAAACCCTGTAGATATGGGAGTCAGCGGCAGACAGAGGCAGCTGCGTTTCACTGCAATAAGGAAAACAACAGAAAGAGTCAATGGTACCAATGATTACATGCATGGTCAGAGAACACCACAGCAGATCTAGCAGGTGTAGAAATAGCCTTTTGCTTAGCACGCTGTGTAACAATGCTGGGGCTCTTTATTTTTCATTCACGTCAAATTTAAGAAAGATGCTGCATGATGGAGTCATGTGGACTGACACAACAGGATTGGTATAGAGAGCTTAGGACTTCATCTTCCTTACCGTTTTGACAGCAGATGTTATCGGGTTCCGCTGCGTCTGCCGTGGTTTGGGAAGAAGTACTGTTGTTAGGGGTGGTGGTGTCTTTCTCCAGGTCGTGTCCCATCGGGTGTTTGACCGCCATGTCCTCCTCGCCAAGGTGCCCGGCTCCCGACACAGGCTCCACCCTCATCCGGCCCGCACACACCTTCTTGGCGAAGCGGCTGGGGAAAGAGGCGAGCCTGCGGGAGCGGCGGACAGAGAAAGACGCGTCCTCCAGATCGGGGCTCTTCGGGGCTTCTAGGGACCTGTCGCTCTCGGAGTCTTTTCTAAGCACTGGTTTGGTTGAACGGGCAGCCGGACTGGGGGTCTCAATCTTTCTGTCCTGCGTTGGTTTTGGGATAGCTCCTCTGTTATGGGTGTAGGGGGGGCTGTGGAGTCTGTAAGGCTTGCTCATGTCAAAGGATTTGACCGCTTCGAGCAGTTCGCGCAGAAGAGAGTTGGCTTTGAACTCCCGTCTGCGTGTGAAGGCGAGGCGCGGCCGAGGGGCGCAGATCTGGGCCTGGGTTGCAGCCTTGTGACAGTTTGGGGAGATACGAGCAGGAGGGTACTCAGGCCTGGCCCTGCGTACCTGGCCTGGGCACTCGCGCTCCTTGCGCTCCCAGATGGCCTGCTTGCGCATGGGGAGGCAGTATGTGTGCATGTACTTGATAAGCTCCACCACAGAGTGCAGTTCTTTCTCCGAGGAGAACTGAGGCTTGGAGGGCTCAGGCGGGGTGGCGCTTTCACCCTCACTGCTCGAGGTCTCCTCCTCGTCTTCTTCCTCCTCGGACTCACTGTCCTCCTCGTCATCATCTTCCTCCTCCTCCGTGTCAGCTGAAGGAGTGTCCTCGGCCTCCTGTGTGGTGGTGAGGTGCCGGTGGAGCTCTGTGCACAGACGTCCAGCTGGTCTCACCGCTCGGGGCTTACGCTCATGATGTGTGCTTTCACGCTGCAGAAAGAAACAGAGAGAAAGAGATGGGTTACTACCTACAAACATGACCTTGGTGAGTCTCTGTGCACGGCATGATCCAAGAGATTAAGGAATGACTTCTACGTCTAGTCAATGACTACATACCGTACAGCGTGGGTTTTTACCTTCTATACCGCTATTTGAATGTTTGGTTTGTTAAATGTGATACGCCATGTGTAATGTCAATTTTGATAGTTTACTTTGCTACTTGAGTCATCTCTCTCCGCTCTTTCTCTCCGTGCCACTTTCCACACAGACCTAGCCACGCCTATCACTCAAGGAGCGCATTTGACGTTCCTCAACCACCAGACACTTACGTTCAGTCTACTTTGTCAATGCAGCACATGCAACAATGTTGATGACAACAATGCTCTTTTCACTTTGCTTCTTACTATAAATCCACTAGCGTTCTATAATGACACTATTAGTTTGTGATTCTTACATCAGCAAACAGCTAGTTTGTCTTTTATTAGTAAGTTGCCTTAATTCTTGTGATACGCTAATTGTTAGCCACTAATGCTAATAGCTAGCTTGCTAATAAATGTACTAAGTAAGAGCAAACGTAGCTAGCTAATACAGCCTGATAATACCAGTGATGGTGTAGACCTAAATCAGTGTGCTGTTTGTGCAACAGTATCTTCTAAATCAAAGAGGAATATGCAAAGCAAGAATATGTTAGCTACATGAAGTAGCTAAGAGAAAACATGCAATGTAGCCAAAGCTTATAGGGTCCCCTAGGAAACACTTATCAACACTTTATTTCCTATCCTGTCACAATAACTCCTCCCTGGCACTTTAATTTGTCGTCATCTCAAAAAACACTGTATTCAAAGTGCCCACTATTATATTCTAACTATACAATTAGAATAGTCATTCTACTTCCATGATTCCAACAGTTTTGCTCTAATTCGCAAGTCAAACCGCAATTGCAACATTTGGTTAAAAATAAGTCCTCGATTATTTGCCATTATCGTGCAGCCCTACGTGGCAGAGTGGAAATTATCTCAATTGAGCAGTGGTGTAAAGTACTTCAGTAAAAATACTTTCAAGTACTACTTAAGTAATTTATTTTGGTATCTGTACTTAACTTGACTATTTTTACTTTTGACAACTTTTACTTCACTACATTCCTAAAGAAAATACTATACTTTTTACTCCATACATTTTCCCTGACACCTAAAAAGTACTCGTTACATTTTGAATGCCGTACAGTGTGAACAACTCATGACTACATACCGTAACAGAGTAAACAACTCATGAGCAACCAAAACCAACAGAGACCCTTCTTTGTGATTGTGACAATTTGCCAAAGTTATACAAGCCCCCCCCCCCCCCCATATGAATTAAGATTATAATCACTTTATGCATATTAATTGTACACAAGGTCCAACTGAAATTTGACTTCTTTATCCCAACCTCCAAAAGACACATACAGGTTGGAGCAGGGGGCTGCCACACTGGGTGCCCGTGGAGCAGTTGTTGTGTAGGGGTTGAATGCATTGCTCCATGGCAAAATGGCATCTAGGATCTGATACCAACAGCACTCTGGTTACCAGCTCACCTCATGACAGATTTGTTCCCACCAGACACGAGATTCTAAATGGCAAACCCTCCGGTTCCTGGCTTCCCTCTCTAATCACTACGCTACCTGCCGCATACGAACGTATATACAGTGGGGAGAACAAGTATTTGATACACTGCCGATTTTGCAGGTTTTCCTACTTACAAAGCATGTAGAGGTCTGTAATTTTTATCATAGGTACACTTCAACTGTGAGAGACGGAATCTAAAACAAAAATCCAGAAAATCACATTGTATGATTTTTAAATAATTAATTTGCATTTTATTGCATGACATAAGTATTTGATCACCTACCAACCAGTAAGAATTCCGTCTCTCACAGACCTGTTAGTTTTTCTTTAAGAAGCCCTCCTGTTCTCCACTCATTACCTGTATTAACTGCACCTGTTTGATCTCGTTACCTGTATAAAAGACACCTGTCCACACACTCAATCAAACAGATTCCAACCTCTCCACAATGGCCAAGACCAGAGAGCTGTGTAAGGACATCAGGGATAAAATTGTAGACCTGCACAAGGCTGGGATGGGCTACAGGACAATAGGCAAGCAGCTTGGTGAGAAGGAAACAACTGTTGGCACAATTATTAGAAAATGGAAGAAGTTCAAGATGACGGTCAATCACCCTCGGTCTGGGGCTCCATGCAAGATTTCACCTCGTGGGGCATCAATGATCATGAGGAAGGTGAGGGATCAGCCCAGAACTACACGGCAGGACCTGGTCAATGACCTGAAGAGAGCTGGGACCACAGTCTCAAAGAAAACCATTAGTTACACACTATGCCGTCATGGATTAAAATCCTGCAGCGCACGCAAGGTCCCCCTGCTTAAGCCAGTGCATGTCCAGGCCTGTCTGAAGTTTGCCAATGACCATCTGGATGATCCAGAGGAGGAATGGGAGAAGGTCATGTGGTCTGATGAGACAAAAATAGAGCTTTTTGGTCTAACTCCACTCGCCATGTTTGGAGGAAGAAGAAGTATGAGTACAACCCCAAGAACACCATCCCAACCGTGAAGCATGGAGGTGGAAACATCATTCTTTGGGGATGCTTTTCTGAAAAGGGGACAGGACGACTGCACCGTATTGAGGGGAGGATGGATGGGGCCATGTATCGCGAGATCTTGGCCAACAACCTCCTTCCCTCAGTAAGAGCATTGAAGATGGGTCGTGGCTGGGTCTTCCAGCATGACAACGACACGAAGCACACAGCCATGGCAACTAAGGAGTGGCTCCGTAAGAAGCATCTCAAGGTCCTGGAGTGGCCTAGCCAGTCTCCAGACCTGAACCCAATAGAAAATCTTTGGAGGGAGCTGAAAGTCCGTATTGCCCAGCGACAGCCCCGAAACCTGAAGGATCTGGAGAAGATCTGTAGGGAGGAGTGGGCCAAAATCCCTGCTGCAGTGTGTGCAAACCTAGTCAAGAACTACAGGAAACGTATGATCTCTGTAATTGCAAACAAAGGTTTCTGTACCAAATATTAAGTTCTGCTTTTCTGATGTATCAAATACTTATGTCATGCAATAAAATGCAAATTAATTATTTAAAAATCATACAATGTGATTTTCTGGATTTTTGTTTTAGATTCCGTCTCTCATAGTTGAAGTGTACCTATGATAAAAATTACAGACCTCTACATGCTTTGTAAGTAGGAAAACCTGCAAAATCGGCAGTGTATCAAATACTTGTTCTCCCCACTGTATATAAGGTCAATATATATAGCACTACGGGTCATAATATAGAACTAAGGGTCATAGTATAGCACTAAGGATCATAATATAGAACTAAAGGTCATAATATAGAACTGAGGGTCATAATATAGAACTAAAGGTCATAATATAGAACTAAGGGTCATAATATAGAACTAAGGGTCATAATATAGAACTAATGGTCATAATATAGAACTAAGGGTCATAGTATAGAACTAAGTGTTATAATATAGAACTACGGGTCATAATATAAAACTAAGGGTCATAATATAGAACTAAGGGTCATAGTATAGCACTAAGGATCATAATATAGAACTAAAGGTCATAATATAGAACTAAGTGTTATAATATAGAACTAAAGGTCATAATATAGAACTAAGTGTTATAATATAAAACTAAGGGTCATAGTATAGCAGTCAGGTCAATATATATAGCACTAAGGGTCATAATACACCACTAAGCGTCATAATATAGAACTACGGGTCATAGTATAGAACTAAGGGTCATAATATAGAAAGCCTTTCCTGTCGTGTGGCCTATGCATCCGCTCTCTCTCTCTTTAAAGTAAAGATGCACCCATTTTGAATGTTGTATTGTTTTTGTGCATCTCCAAGCGACGTTCGATTCCCGGGTCATTTCATGTTTTCATGTGTATCTGAGCAATTGCCGTTCAAGCAGGCTGAAATACAGCTGGTATGACGTAGCATTGCGATAAAGTAGTAAACTCTCACTACACTGGAAGTTAATAGGAATAGGAATTTTATATTGTGAAAACATTTACCATACATGTCAGATTTCAATACATATGCTGTTGTCATAACGCGAGAGGTTGTCTCGAATGAGCCATTGATCATATTTTTTATCGATATTCCTACCTCGAGAAAAATGTAATTTAACAGAGGATCTAACACATTTCTCCTATTTGTCTGCCTCTTCAGTCCAGGGTGCATTGCATGGTGCTGTTGCGAATGTCCACTCTGTGAGGCACATCGATCTGAAGGTTGAACATGGTGAGATTGTAGAGCAGTTTGTTTAGGTGATTTTACAGCTAACTAGCTACTTCACATGCAGATATTGACTTTGGTATTATTGTGTGTAGCTACCTAGCTAGCTAGCCAGCTCACAGAGAGAGCATTGCATTGTGGATTTTGTAGTCGACTTGTGCTACAATAGATTTCCACAACAATTTTCACATGTTGCTACCAACCATATTACAACGACAAAATTAAGCATTTGTTCACAAAAAAATATTGTTTTCACATATTAGTGTTATGTAACATTTATAGGAATGAGTGGTTCTGGGTGGATTTTTCCTTTAAGTGTCCCATGTACCCATTCTGGGCTGCTAAAGCTCTATTCTAGACAGAGCTCTTTTCTACAAAACAGAGCTCTTTTCTAGACAGAGCTCTTTTCTAGAACACAGAGCTCTATTCTAGACAGAGCTCTTTTCTAGAACACAGAGCTCTATTCTAGACAGAGCTCTTTTCTAGAACACAGAGCTCTATTCTAGACAGAGCTCTTTTCTAGAACACAGAGCTCTATTCTAGACAGAGCTCTTTTCTACAAAACAGAGCTCTATTCTAGAACACAGAGCTCTATTCTAGACAGAGCTCTTTTCTACAAAACAGAGCTCTATTCTAGAACACAGACCTCCAACTCACTCACCTTAACCAAAGGCCTGGCAGGTTTCATATGCAGGCTCCGGCTGCTATGGCGATGCACACTGCTACTGCTGCCCTCTTTGTGTGACTCCAGGCCCGTGGGCACGTTAGGGGGGGACAGCAGGAGCCTTTTCAGCTGTAGGGAGGGGAACATAGGTTGGGACAACTGTCATTTACATGTCTGCCAATCAATCCATCCATCAGCAGAACATACAGTATCATCACTCCTGACAGGGTCCATTCCGCCGCAAAAACCCATCTTCCCTTTCTGCTCCCCCGTCCAGCGTTCAAACCGAAGCTGACAGGAGGAAGCTGTGTGAATATAAGATCAAAAGGAAATGTGATTCTATTGCTCTCCTAGTCACTTTTCAACCAGGAGGTAATGCTGCATTGCAGTTCAAAAGGGCATTTTGTTCCCTCGCATTTCATTCATTACACATTGAGGCAGCGGCATCGCATGTGAAATCATCAGATGATATAAATCTGCTTACAACAACAATCCCCTAAGCTGCGCTGGTTTTGGAACACACTGAGGATGTCACCGGAGTGCTGACTGTAGATGTGAGGGAATGATGTGGCTGGTTCCAGTATGTTTGGCTGCTAGTTAATACTAACTGGTCTTATATGTCATGTTGAAACAGACGATGAAATAGATGAGAAGAGCAGTGTTAATTGAGTTGCCCATCCCTGTCAGCATGTGCCAACCCAGCATGGGCTTCAATGGTGCCTCTCAGTGTTTCATTGAGGAAAGTGAAGGGGCGCTGAAGGTTTCCATCTCTATGTACAAAACACTGTTGGTGCGCCAGGCCACCCATGCCATGAAAGACTACTCTACTCTGGACCAATTCCTGCACTGCCTGGCTCAATGTAGCCCTTGTTCTCTGCTGCTCACAACCTCTCGCGCGCGCGCACGCACGCACGCACGCACACACACACGCACACACACACACACACACACACACACACACACACACACACACACACACACACACACACACACACACACACACACACACACACACACACACACACACACACACACACACACACACACACACACACACACACACACACACACACACACACACACACACACACACACACACACACACACACACACACACACACACACACACACACACACACACACACACACACACACACTGAGGTCAGGTGCAGTTACAGATCCTACAGATCCTGCCAGTAGAGGGAGTCTTGCTCCTCCACTCACAAACCAGTCATGACACCCCAGGGTAATCTCGTTCCCAGACACTTCCGCCCAAATGCGCAGAGTCTAGCGGACCAACACGTCACACTTGGCATTTGTTAGCCATTGCAGAGAGCTGGGAGAAACTCAACCAACCAATCATCTCCCACAACACATTCTCACACCACAAGCACAGAGCCACACCTCACAGTCATGCGATTCGCTAATATTAAATGATGACAAATACTTTACTCAGTAAGGTCACTCCCATAGAATCCTATGGTCACTCCCACTAAGGCCAACTTTGAGTGGTTGATATACCAGGCTTATATGCGGTGTGCGACAAGGTTACCCCCAGGGTCACAACAATAAATCCTCTGGTCTGTCACTGGGATGGAGAGGGACTGACTGACAGGCAGGAAGGGAGGGAGGTGGACTGTTACGTGTCACCATGTTAATCCACATTTCAAAATATAAAATGGGCCTTTTTTGCCTAAAAACAGATGTTGAATATAATGACATCTTATTGGCCATCAATCCACTACTCTAGCTTATTATCTATGGGTCTGTATATTTGTCAGTAAAAACACCACAAATGTTAACCTCTGAATGACTAGCATTCACAACAACGTTTACCTCTGAATGACTAGCATGCATAACAACGTTTACCTCTGAATGACTAGCATGCACAACAACGTTTACCTCTGAATGACTAGCATGCACAACAACGTTTACCTCTGAATGACTAGCATGCATAACAACGTTTACCTCTGAATGACTAGCATGCATAACAACGTTTACCTCTGAATGACTAGCATGCACAACAACGTTTACCTCTGAATGACTAGCATGCATAACAACGTTTACCTCTGAATGACTAGCATGCATAACAACGTTTACCTCTGAATGACTAGCATGCACAACAACGTTTACCTCTGAATGACTAGCATTCACAACAACGTTTACCTCTGAATGACTAGCATGCATAACAACGTTTACCTCTGAATGACTAGCATGCATAACAACGTTTACCTCTGAATGACTAGCATGCATAACAACGTTTACCTCTGAATGACTAGCATGCACAACAACGTTTACCTCTGAATGACTAGCATGCACAACAACATTTACCTCTGAATGACTAGCATGCACAACAACGTTTACCTCTGAATGACTAGCATGCACAACAACGTTTACCTCTGAATGACTAGCATGCACAACGTTTACCTCTGAATGACTAGCATGCACAACAACGTTTACCTCTGAATGACTAGCATGCCCAACAACGTTTACCTCTGAATGACTAGCATGCACAACAACGTTTACCTCTGAATGACTAGCATGCACAACAACGTTTACCTCTGAATGACTAGCATGCACAACAACGTTTACCTCTGAATGACTAGCATGCACAACAACGTTTACCTCTGAATGACTAGCATGCATAACAACGTTTACCTCTGAATGACTAGCATGCACAACAACGTTTACCTCTGAATGACTAGCATGCATAACAACGTTTACCTCTGAATGACTAGCATGCACAACAACGTTTACCTCTGAATGACTAGCATGCCCAACAACGTTTACCTCTGAATGACTAGCATGCCCAACAACGTTTACCTCTGAATGACTAGCATGCATAACAAATGTTTACCTCTGAATGACTAGCATGCACAACAACGTTTACCTCTGAATGACTAGCATGCATAACAACGTTTACCTCTGAATGACTAGCATGCACAACAACATAAACAGAATACCAGTTTTGACTCATTTTGTCGTATTGCTGCTATCAGTACCAACTGATACCAACTCCCATTAAGATTCTTAAGCTATCTAAGGACATCATGAGGGTAATTTCCATCAATTTGTTAAAAATGTCCCATCCGTGTGTATATATAGAGTCTGAATGTTCTCCTGTAATTGCAATTATCTCTGAGAGGCAGAGTGACTTGAGGTAGAGACCATGTAGGTATGTAGATAACTCATTTCCCTCAGCGCTGTAACCCAATAGGACCTTTGTAACCCTTGCCTTGATCATTTGGGATTTCTGTCTCTTTAAACCCGCTCCAAAGTTTCCAAACTTAAGGAAAATGAAGGAAGAATTTTGGCTTCATTGTGGACAAGAGGAATAAGGACATATTACAGGAGGAATAAGGACATATTACAGGAGGAATAAGGACATATCACAGGAGTGATAAGGACTTATCACACGAGGAATAAGGACATATTACAGGAGGAATAAGGACATATTACAGGAGGAATAAGGACATATTACAGGAGGAATAAGGACATATCACAGGAGTGATAAGGACATATTACAGGAGGAATAAGGACATATTACAGGAGTGATAAGGACATATTACAGGAGGAATAAGGACATATTACAGGAGGAATAAGGACATATTACAGGAGGAATAAGGACATATTACAGGAGGAATAAGAGGGCATATATTACACCAGAGCTACCCACATGCTCATCCGAGCACACAGAATATCAACTGGCCAAATGTTTCCCAATGTAATGAAATCTGATTAATGTATTCTCTGTAAAATATACCAGTTTTCTGTTGCAATCCACAGCAAGCATGAGTAGATAGGGACAACAGTTGAAAATCAAAATGTTTTTCCTGAGAGGGGTGCAGGGGAGAGAGGGTAGAGGCATCCCAAAGGACAGTGTGAAAAGAGGAGAGCGGGTCACAGGGTTAGCGCCACAGTGTAACTGCTGGCGCTATAGGATGCTGGGCTGGGTCCTAGGAGTCAGACATGGGTATGACAGTAGTATATCACCCCTTTAAGATGGCAAAGGAGTGAGAGAGAAATAGAACAGAAAAAAAGAAAGATTGAATGAGAGTTAGGTGCATCCGGAAAGTACATGTTCAACATTTTGTTACGTTACAGCCTTAATATTTGAAAATATATTAAATTAAATGTGTTATTATGGGGTACACACAATACCCAATAAGACAAAGTACTGACTAAGGGTCTGAATACTTATGTAAATGTTATTTTCCCATTTTTTTGTGTGTAGATTGATGAGGGGGGAAATGATTTAATCCATTTTAGAATAAGACTGTAACGTAACAAAATGTGGAAAAAGTCTAGGGGTCTGAATACTTTCTGAATGCACTGCGGAGGGTGGGTCTAAAAGAGGTGAGAGCCACAGTTTCTTTAAGAGAACATGTTTGTGGTCCAGGTTGCCTGTCTGTGCCTGCCAGTAAAAAGCATTCTCATTAGAAGTAGTGGTTGCTAAAAAGAATGGAAAAGCCCAAAATGAGAAAAATTCAGACCTTTGTTGCCTATCATACCCATGTTGTGGGGTAGTCAGAGCAGAGGCCCATCCAAATCCACCTTAAACAGTGAGGAAGGGTTCTTACTAGAGACGAGGCTTCTGTCTCTGGGCTCAGGGAGCCTGAAGGGAAGGGGAGGTCCTCCTCGCACCCCTCCCTCAGCGAGGGAAAAACAGACAGCCCCCCCTCCTCGTCCTCCACCATGCCGTCCAGGCTGTCTGTGAGAGCAGCCAGCAGCGCTGCATTCTCATCTTCTATCTGGAGGGGGCAGGAGAGAGAGAGAGGGCATCCGTGAACACACTACTACCCACTTACAACACAGTCAGTTACAACACAGAGCACTCTGCATTTGAATTCTGAAATGGCTACTCTAGTCTGAGAGCACCATCCATCCATACACAGTGTTGTTCGTTTTAGCAGCTGCCATGTCACTAAGAGCATAGAGTCTGGTGGTGGGATGATAACAGAGCGGAGACAGCCTATGGGAAGTAAACAAGGTTTCACCCCCCCCCCATCTGAAGGTTAAATGAACTAAGCTGGGAGATCAATGGCTTCCACACTGGCATCCAAAACAAGGCCCGGAGGCGATCGTCCCAATCCAATCGCTACTCTATCCCGCTAAAATCAATCTGAACAAGGGATTATTATCAAGTGGATGGTAAATTAGACAACAGCGTTGGTTGGTGGGGCCCGGCTCACTCAATCACTACCATGGTGGGTGATGTTAATGAACTCATTATATGACATCTGTGCATTAGTCTGATCAATAAAAATTCTTAGATGGGAGTCTACAGTCTTATCACAGACCAAGACTGGAGCCTCTTCAGTTTACCAATAATCTGTGTAGTCTAGTCCTATGTAGGGTTGCAAAATTCTGTGAACTTTCAATAAATTCCCTGGTTTTCCCGAAATCCCGGTTGGAGGATTCCTGGAGTCAGGAGAGAAATCCAGAATCATCCAAACAGGATTCCTGGAGTCAGGAGAGAAATCCAGAATCATCCAAACAGGATTTCTGGAGTCAGGAGAGAAATCCAGAATCATCCAAACAGGATTCCTGGAGTCAGGAGAGAAATCCAGAATCATCCAAACAGGATTTCTGGAAAACCAGGGAATTTATTGAAAGTCCCAGGCATTTTGCAACCCTACAATTTTAGAAGGGTTCCAAAGGAGTTCTTTGGCTGTTCCCATAAGAGAACCCTTTTTGGTTCCAAGTAGAACCTTTTTTTTGTGTTCCATATAGAATCCTCTGTGGAAAGGGTTCTTCTACGTGGAACCCAAAAGGGTTCTATCTGCAACAAAAAAGGGTTCTTCAAAGGGTTCTCATATGGGGACAGCCAAAGAACCGTTTTAGGTTCTAGATAGCACCCTTTTTCTAAGAGTTCTAGTCCCTATGTTGGAGTTCTATTACATAGGGTAGGTGGTCCTGGTGGAATCCTAGCCTGGTCCCAGATCAGTTTCCAAGACAGAACAAACAGAACAAACATATCTGGGCCCGTATCTACAAAGCATCTCAGAGTAGGAGTGATGATCTAGGATCTGTCCATCTAATCTTATTCATTATGATCTAAAAGGCAAAACTGATCTTAGATCAGCACTCCTATTCTGAAAAAATGATTGATACGGGCCCAGGCTAGTGGAATCCTGAGCACGCGGGCCGAGCGTCTCACCTCAAAGAGCTCGGGGTCTCCCGTGCTGTACTGGATGGAGGCAGGGGAGATGTCGGCATTGTCGTTGCACCAGTGGAGCTCACTGAGGCAGTTGACTGAGTCAAAGTCGCTGGCGTCCAGCTGAGAGAGGTCAATGTCAGGGAAGTCAGCGTCCAGGCGGTCCGAGCAGACCTCCTCCTCCCCATACTGTAGAGAGAGAGAGAGAGAGACCGAGGGAGGGAGAGAGGGTGAAGAGAGAGAGAGAGAGGGTGAAGAGAGAGGGAGAGAGAGACCGAGGGAGGGAGAGAGGGTGTAGAGAGAGGGAGAGGGAGACCGAGGGAGGGAGAGAGGGTGAAGAGAGAGAGAGAGAGAGACCGAGGGAGGGAGCGAGGGTGAAGAGGGAGGAAAGGTGAGGTTAGACTCTTGTTTGATCAAAGTCCTTTTTAAGAAATACAGTACATTGAAGATATCATTGAAATCTTATCGAATATATGTAAATATACATTACACCAATTCCATTGATATCAAATAGCTGTAATGGTTAATGGAAGGGTAATGGGCCAGCAGCCTCTACTTAAACCATGCTCGTCAGCATGCTCATATTAATGGAAGTGGGTAGACTACTACAGTAGAGTATGGTTGTCAATGACACAGAGCCCTATGAAAGAAACAGTCTCCCTCAGCACACGCTCATTACAACTAATGGACAGAGTGATGAAACATGCACCAGTTGCAGCGATTGGGTGCAGAGATGTAGCGGAGTCAGGCGCAGGACACAGTTTAGAGTAAAACAAACGAGTTTACTCAATAAACAAACAGGCAATATTCCAATAAGGAAAATACAAAAACTAACACCAACAACAATCACTAAGACACCAACAATCACGGACAAAACAGAAAGGTATGCCAGAGGGTTAAATAAGGAACATGATATGGGAATTAGAAACAGGTGTGTGTAATACAGACAAAACAAAAAGAAAATGAAACATGGATCGGTGGTGACTAGAAAGCCGGTGACGTCGACCGCCGAACACCACCCGAACAAGGAGAGGGGCTGACTTCGGCGGAAGTCGTGACAACCAGAGTCACGACAGACCAGAGTCACGAGACTGAGACCATCTGATAATAAGCCCCAGTAAACCTGGGATATTCTACTACAGAGCAGCAGTGCTGGCAGTCCTCTGGTAGTAAACCTGGGATATTCTACTACAGAGCAGCAGTGCTGGGGGTCCTCTGGTAGTAAACCTGGGATATTCTACTACAGAGCAGCAGTGCTGGGGGTCCTCTGGTAGTAAACCTGGGATATTCTACTACAGAGCAGCAGTGCTGGCAGTCCTCTGGTAGTAAACCTGGGATATTCTACTAGAGAGCAGCAGTGCTGGCAGTCCTCTGGTAGTAAACCTGGGATATTCTACTACAGAGCAGCAGTGCTGGGGGTCCTCTGGTAGTAAACCTGGGATATTCTACTACAGAGCAGCAGTGCTGGCAGTCCTCTGGTAGTAAACCTGGGATATTCTACTACAGAGCAGCAGTGCTGGCAGTCCTCTGGTAGTAAACCTGGGATATTCTACTACAGAGCAGCAGTGCTGGCAGTCCTCTGGTAGTAAACCTGGGATATTCTACTACAGAGCAGCAGTGCTGGGGGTCCTCTGGTAGTAAACCTGGGATATTCTACTACAGAGCAGCAGTGCAGGCAGTCCTCTGGTAGTAAACCTGGGATATTCTACTACAGAGCAGCAGTGCTGGCAGTCCTCTGGTAGTAAACCTGGGATATTCTACTACAGAGCAGCAGTGCTGGCAGTCCTCTGGTAGTAAACCTGGGATATTCTACTACAGAGCAGCAGTGCTGGCAGTCCTCTGGTAGTAAACCTGGGATATTCTACTACAGAGCAGCAGTGCTGGCAGTCCTCTGGTAGTAAACCTGGGATATTCTACTACAGAGCAGCAGTGCTGGGGGTCCTCTGGTAGTAAACCTGGGATATTCTACTACAGAGCAGCAGTGCTGGGGGTCCTCTGGTAGTAAACCTGGGATATTCTACTACAGAGCAGCAGTGCTGGCGGTCCTCTGGTAGTAAACCTGGGATATTCTACTACAGAGCAGCAGTGCTGGGGGTCCTCTGGTAGTAAACCTGGGATATTCTACTACAGAGCAGCAGTGCAGGCAGTCCTCTGGTAGTAAACCTGGGATATTCTACTACAGAGCAGCAGTGCTGGCAGTCCTCTGGTAGTAAACCTGGGATATTCTACTACAGAGCAGCAGTGCTGGCAGTCCTCTGGTAGTAAACCTGGGATATTCTACTACAGAGCAGCAGTGCTGGGGGTCCTCTGGTAGTAAACCTGGGATATTCTACTACAGAGCAGCAGTGCTGGCAGTCCTCTGGTAGTAAACCTGGATATTCTACTACAGAGCAGCAGTGCTGGCAGTCCTCTGGTAGTAAACCTGGGATATTCTACTACAGAGCAGCAGTGCTGGGGGTCCTCTGGTAGTAAACCTGGGATATTCTACTACAGAGCAGCAGTGCTGGCAGTCCTCTGGTAGTAAACCTGGGATATTCTACTACAGAGCAGCAGTGCTGGCAGTCCTCTGGTAGTAAACCTGGGATATTCTACTACAGAGCAGCAGTGCTGGCAGTCCTCTGGTAGTAAACCTGGGATATTCTACTACAGAGCAGCAGTGCTGGGGGTCCTCTGGTAGTAAACCTGGGATATTCTACTACAGAGCAGCAGTGCTGGGGGTCCTCTGGTAGTAAACCTGGGATATTCTACTACAGAGCAGCAGTGCTGGCGGTCCTCTGGTAGTAAACCTGGGATATTCTACTACAGAGCAGCAGTGCTGGGGGTCCTCTGGTAGTAAACCTGGGATATTCTACTACAGAGCAGCAGTGCAGGCAGTCCTCTGGTAGTAAACCTGGGATATTCTACTACAGAGCAGCAGTGCTGGCAGTCCTCTGGTAGTAAACCTGGGATATTCTACTACAGAGCAGCAGTGCTGGCAGTCCTCTGGTAGTAAACCTGGGATATTCTACTACAGAGCAGCAGTGCTGGCAGTCCTCTGGTAGTAAACCTGGGATATTCTACTACAGAGCAGCAGTGCTGGGGGTCCTCTGGTAGTAAACCTGGGATATTCTACTACAGAGCAGCAGTGCTGGCAGTCCTCTGGTAGTAAACCTGGGATATTCTACTACAGAGCAGCAGTGCTGGCAGTCCTCTGGTAGTAAACCTGGGATATTCTACTACAGAGCAGCAGTGCTGGGGGTCCTCTGGTAGTAAACCTGGGATATTCTACTACAGAGCAGCAGTGCTGGCAGTCCTCTGGTAGTAAACCTGGGATATTCTACTACAGAGCAGCAGTGCTGGGGGTCCTCTGGTAGTAAACCTGGGATATTCTACTACAGAGCAGCAGTGCTGGCAGTCCTCTGGTAGTAAACCTGGGATATTCTACTACAGAGCAGCAGTGCTGGCAGTCCTCTGGTAGTAAACCTGGGATATTCTACTACAGAGCAGCAGTGCTGGCAGTCCTCTGGTAGTAAACCTGGGATATTCTACTACAGAGCAGCAGTGCTGGGGGTCCTCTGGTAGTAAACCTGGGATATTCTACTACAGAGCAGCAGTGCTGGCAGTCCTCTGGTAGTAAACCTGGGATATTCTACTACAGAGCAGCAGTGCTGGGGGTCCTCTGGTAGTAAACCTGGGATATTCTACTACAGAGCAGCAGTGCTGGCAGTCCTCTGGTAGTAAACCTGGGATATTCTACTACAGAGCAGCAGTGCTGGGGGTCCTCTGGTAGTAAACCTGGGATATTCTACTACAGAGCAGCAGTGCTGGGGGTCCTCTGGTAGTAAACCTGGGATATTCTACTACAGAGCAGCAGTGCTGGCAGTCCTCTGGTAGTAAACCTGGGATATTCTACTACAGAGCAGCAGTGCTGGGGGTCCTCTGGTAGTAAACCTGGGATATTCTACTACAGAGCAGCAGTGCTGGCAGTCCTCTGGTAGTAAACCTGGGATATTCTACTACAGAGCAGCAGTGCTGGCAGTCCTCTGGTAGTAAACCTGGGATATTCTACTACAGAGCAGCAGTGCTGGCAGTCCTCTGGTAGTAAACCTGGGATATTCTACTACAGAGCAGCAGTGCTGGGGGTCCTCTGGTAGTAAACCTGGGATATTCTACTACAGAGCAGCAGTGCTGGCAGTCCTCTGGTAGTAAACCTGGGATATTCTACTACAGAGCAGCAGTGCTGGCAGTCCTCTGGTAGTGGTCTGGGGAATAAGCCAGAATGAAGGGATGTGACTCAAGTCCCCTGGGGAGAGAGATGGAAAACACATTTCATGAAGAGAGGGACAGAACAGGAAATAGGCTATGCCTGTGGAGAGTGGAGCTGGAGAAGACTTGGAGGAGAAGAGTAGTGAGTGTGTGTGTGTGTGTGTGTGTGTGTGTGTGTGTGTGTGTGTGTGTGTGTGTGTGTGTGTGTGTGTGTGTGTGTGTACTTTTCTGATTGGGGTGATGTTTAAACAAAATTGGTACTGTTGAAGTTTAGATTTTTTTTTTTATATATATTTTTTATATATATACAGTTGAAGTCGGAAGTTTACATACACTTAGGTTGGAGTCATTAAAACTCGTTTTTCAACCACTCCACAAATGTCTTGTTAACAAACTATAGTTTTGGCAAGTCGGTTAGGACATCTACTTTGCGCATGACACAAGTCATTTTTCCAACAATTGTTTACAGACAGATTATTTCACTTATAATTCACTGTATCACAATTCCAGTGGGTCAGAAGTTAACTGTGCCTTTAAACAGCTTGGAAAATTCCTGAAAATGATGCTATGGCTTTAGAAGCTTCTGATAGGCTACTTGACATCATTTGAGTCAACTGGAGGTGTACCTGTGGATGTATGTCAAGGCCAAACTTCAAACTCAGTGCCTCTTTGCTTGACATCATGGGAAACTCAAAATAAATCAGCCAAGACCTCAGAAAAAACATTGTAGACCTCCACAAGTCTGGTTCATCCTTGGGAGCAATTTCCAAATGTCTGAAGGTACCACGTTCATCTGTACAAACAAGAGTACGGAAGTAAAACCACCATGGGACCACGCAGCCATCATACTGCTCAGGAAGGAGACACGTTCTGTCTCCTAGAGATGAACATACTTTGGTGCGAAAAGTACGTATCAATCCCAGAACAACAGCAAAGGACCTTGGAAAGAAGCTGGAGGAAACAGGTACAAAGGGATCTATATCCACAATAAAACAAGTCTTATATCGACATAACCTGAAAGGCCGCTCAGCAAGGAAGAAACCACTGCTTCAAAACTGCCATAAAAAAGCCAGACTACGGCTTGCAACTGCACATGGGGACAAAGATCGTACTTTTTGGAGAAATGTCCTCTGGTCTGATGAAACAAAAATAGAACTGTTTAAACATAATGACCATCGTCATGTTTGGAGGAAAAAGGGGGGAGACTTGCAAGCCGAAGAACACCATCCCAACCGTGAAGCACGGGGGTGGCAGCATCATGTTGTGGGCGTGCTTTGCTGCAGGAGGGACTGGTGCACTTCACAAAATAGATGGCGTCATGAGGAAAGAAAATTACGTGGATATATTGAAGCAACATCCCAAGACATCAGTCAGGAAGTTAAAGCTTGGTCGCAAATGGATCTTCCAAATGGACAATGACCCCAAGCATACTTCCAAAGTTGAGGCAAAATGGCTTAAGGACAACAAAGTCAAGGTATTGGAGTGGCCATCACAAAGCCCTGACCTCAAACGTATAGAAAATTTGTGGGCAGAACTGAAAAGGTGTGTGCGACCAAGAAGGCCTACAAACCTGACTCAATTACACCATACTCTGACACGGAGAATGGGACAAAATTCACCCAAATTATTGTGGGAAGCTTGTGGAAGGCTACCCAAAATGATTGACCCAAATTAAACAATTTAAAAGCAATGCTAACAAATACTAATTGAGTGTATGTAAACTTCTGACCCACTGGGAATGTGATGAAAGAAATAAAAGCTGAAGTAAATCATTCTCTCTACGAATATTCTATTACATTTCACATTCTTAAAATAAAGTGGTGATCCTAACTGGCCTAAGACAGGGAATTTTTACTGGGATTAAATGTCAGGAATTGTGGAAAAACTCAGTTTAAATGTATTTCTATAAATTATAGAAATATGCTGGTTTTATGACTGTGTCTGTGGTAACTAGTGTCAACCTCTGGTAGCTAGCCAGGACTGTGGGAGATTGAACAGCACTGCCCCCTAGCGGTCACACACAGGACCATATCTGAATTGTGAATTCACGTAATTTTATGTTTTTTTCTTGTTGTTTAAACGATAAAAACATGGCAATTTAAAAGTTAAGAATGTTTTACATTTGTTACATTCCTGGTTTCTTTTAGTTGTCTTTGGCGTGCCAGAGGGGGACACTGGTATACAGGGTGTGCCTGACTTTGACAATGCGGTTTGCAGGTGGCCCCTAGCAGAGCCTAACCACAAGCTGAATATTCTGTGCCACAGAGCCCTAGCTAAGCATCTTTGATTAAATGTGACTAACACTAAATACTCCAGCTCTGTTTCACGTCGCACCCGCCTCTACTAACCAATCCAATTTCACTCATTTCATTAAACTAGTCCGGGGTCAGCCTGGTTACAACCAATCATCAGAAATCCCTTCCAGCAATGCTTTCTGTGGACAATGAGATGAGTGGTCTCGTTGAGATAAGCAGAACAAGCGTAATTTCGTCCCTGTGAAAAACACACCTTTTCGAACACACATTACATTTCCAGGACATTGAAAAGCCACAAACTAGCCTATCGGTGCCTTGTTGTCTAGTTAGTGAGTTGTAAACTTATCACAGGAAAGCTGTGTTCTCTTTGATGGAAACCAACCTTCAGTGTCATGTTAGCAACTCTACATTATGTTTGTTGGATCAAAGATTAGGGGGTAATAAATTGATAAATGTTATATAAATTGCAGATGTAGGCCAACACAGTTGTGTGTGTGTGCCACTGTAATGATCAAAGGACTGGTTACACAAGCCAACTCAATTCTAATGTTCTCTGGCTGAGCGAGAGAGAGAGCGAGAGACAGAGAGAGAGCTGTGGTGGCAGGCTAGCTGGTTTGATATCTCAGAAGATGTGGAAGGAGTAGAGGAGAAAGAGAGGATGGGGAGAATGCCCTCTACAAGGCCCTCCCCCATCCATCCATCCTTTCTGCAGGTCTGACTCCAGCGGTGAGTGATGGAGCCTTTAAGCACTCCTCTCTCCCTCCATGTTCAATTGAAGGGCTTTATTGGCATGGGAAACATATGTTAACATTGCCAAAGCAAGTGATGTAGATAAAACAAAATTTAAATAAACAATACAAATTAAAAGTAAACGTTTATCAAAATTGGGTTTATTTTCGAATTCTTTGTGGATCTGTGTAATCTGAGGGAAATATGTGTCTCTAATATGGTCATACATTTGGCAGGAGGTTAGGAAGTGCAGCTCAGTTTCCACCTCATTTTGTGGGCAGTGTGGACATAGCCTGTCTTCTCCTGAGGGCCAGGTATGCCTACGGTGGCCTTTCTCAATAGAAAGGCTATTGTCAAAGCTTTCGTTAAGTTTGGGTCTGTCACAGTGGTCAGGTATTCTGCCACTGTGTACTCTCTGTTTAGGGCCAAATAGCATTCAAGTTTGCTCAGATATTTTTGCTTTTGGGCTCCCGAGTGGCACAGCGGTCTTAGGCACTGCATCTCAGTGCTAGAGGTATCACTACAGACACCCTGGTTCAAATCCAGGCTGTATCACAACTGGCTGTAATTGGGAGTCCCATAGGGCGGTGCACAATTGGCCCAGCATCGTCCGGGTTTGGCCGTCATTGTAAATAAGAATGTGTTCTTAACAAAATAAAGATTTTTTTTAAATGACAAAAAATGTTAATTCTTTCTAATGTGTCAAGTAATTATCTTTTTGTTTTCTCATGATTTGGTTGGGTCTAATTGTGTTGCTGTCATGGGGCTCTGTGGGGTCTGTTTGTGTTTGTGAACAGAGCCCCAGGACCAGCTTGCTCTGCATGCAGAGTCTCAATTTGGTGTTTGTCCCATTTTGTGAATTCTTGGTTGGTGAGCGGACCCCAGACCTCACAACCATAAATGGCAATGGGTCCTATAACTGATTCAAGTATTTTTTGCCAGATACTAATTGGTATGTCGAATCTTATGTTCCTTTTGATGACATAGAAGGCCCTTCTTGCCTTGTCTCAGCCCGTTCACAGCTTTGTGGAAGTTATCTGCGGCGCTGATGTTTAGGCAGAAGTATGTATAGTATTTTTGAGTACTCTAGGGCAATGGTGTCTTGATGGAATTTGTATTTGTGCTCCTGGAGACAGGACCTTTTTTGGAACAACATAATTTTTTTTATCTTACTAAGATTTACTGTCAGGGTCCATGTCTGCAGAAGACTTAGATGCTGCTGTAGGCCCTCCTTGGTTGGTGACAGAAGAACCAGATCATCAGCAAACAGTAGACATTTGTCTTCAGATTCTAGTAGGGTGAGGCCTGGTGCTGCAGGCTGTTCTTGTGCCCTAGCCATTTTTTTGATATATATGTTGAAGAGGATGGGGCTTAAGCTGCATCCCTGTCTCAACCCACGGCACTGTAGAAAGAAATGTGTTTTTTGCCAATTTTAACTGCACAATTGTTGTTTGTGTAAATGTATTTTATAATGTTTTGTGTTTTTCCCACCACCACTTTCCATCAATTTGTATAGCAGACCCTCATGCTAAATTGAGTCGAAGGCTTTTTTGAAATCAACAAAGCATGAGAAGACTTTGTCTTTGTTTTGGTTTGTATGTCTGTCAATTAGGTGTGCAGGGTGAATACGTGGTCTGTTGTACAGTCATTTGGTAAAAAGCCAATTTGTCATTTGCTCAGTACATTATTTTCACTGAGGAAATTAATTAGTCTGCTGTTAATAATAATGCAGAGGCTTTTCCCAAAGTTGCTGTTGACCCATATCCCACGGTAGTTATTGGGGTCAAATTTGTCTCTACTTTTGTGGATTGGGGTGATCAGTACTTGCTTCCAAATATTGGGGAAGATGCAAGAGCCAAGGATGATGTTATTAAAGAGTTAAAGCCAATTGGAATTTGTGGTCTGTATATTTAATAATTTCATTGAAGATACCATCAACACCACAGGCCTTTTTGTGTTGGAGGGTTTGTATGTTGTCCTGTAGTTCATTCAATGCAATTGGAGAATCCAGTGGGTTCTGGTACACTTTAATAGTCGATTCTAAGATTTGTATTTGATCATGTATATATTTTTGCTGTTTGTTCTTTGTTATAGAGCCAAAAAGATTGGAGAAGTGGTTTACCCATACATTTTGGATAGATAACTCTTCGCGTTATTGTTTGTTTATTGTTTTCCAATTTTCCCAGAAGTGGTTAGGTTTTTGGATTCTTCATCAAACCATTTGTCATTGTTGTTAATTTTCTTTGGTTTTCTGTTTGACATTTTTAGATTTGATAGGGAAGCTAAAATATACTGTTTAGGTTTTCTACTGCCAAGTTTACACCTTCACTATTACAGTGTAACATTTTGTCCAGGATGTTGTGTAAAAGGGATTGAATTTGTTGTTGCCTAATAGTTTTTTGGTAGGTTTTCACACTACTTTCCTTCCATCTATAGCATTTCTTAATATTATTCAGTTCCTTTGGCTTTGATGCCTCGTGATTGAGTATTGCTCTGTTCAAGTAGACTGTGATTTTGCTGTGATCTGACAGGGGTGTCAGTGGGCTGACTGAACGCTCTGAGAGACTCTGGGTAGAGGTCAGTGATAAAGTAGTCTACAGTACTACTGCCAAGATACTATCTATAGGTGTACCTACCATAGGAGTCCCCTCAAAGCCTACCATTGACTATATACATACCCAGCGTCTGACAGAGCTGCAGGAGTTGTGACCCGTTTTTGTTGGTTATGT
This sequence comes from Salvelinus alpinus, assembly GCF_045679555.1. Taxonomy (NCBI): domain Eukaryota; kingdom Metazoa; phylum Chordata; class Actinopteri; order Salmoniformes; family Salmonidae; genus Salvelinus; species Salvelinus alpinus. The sequence continues at coordinate 64,454,281 of NC_092092.1, forward strand.
TGTCCTAGTTGTGCCTAGGGGGTCATATGGGGAGGGAATGCTGGCATCTCCAGGTAAATGTTTGTCCCCCTGTGTGATGAGGGTGTCAGGTTCTTGTCCAATTCTGGCATTTAGGCCGCCACAGACTAGTACATGTCCCTGGGCCTGGAAATTATTGCTTTCCCCCTCCAGGATGGAGAAGCTGTCTTCATTAAAGTATGGGGATTCTAGTGGGGGGGGGGGTATAGGTAGCAGACAAGAGACATTTTGTCTGTTGAGATCATTTCTAATGTTCCTGTTTTGATTAATTTAATAGCTGAGTTAGGTCTGCTCTGTACCACATTTGCATACCCCCTGAGTCTCTTCACTGTTTCACACCTGGTAGTTTAGAGGATGGGACAACCAGCTCTCTGTAACCTAGAGGACAACCAGTGGGTCCATCTCTTCTATACCATGTTTCTTGTAGGATGACACTGTCTGTATTTCCAATTTCTTTGATGAAGTCCAGGTTCCTGCTCTTTAGGCCAAAGGCAGATGACCTCTGACCTTGGATATTCCAGGATGAGATAGTGAAGGCTTTGTGTTCTATAAAGTGTCCAATGTTGTTAGTTGTGTGGTTTGGCCTCAGACCAGTAAGTGTGAGCAGAGCCTGCTGAGCATATATCTCTCTCTCTCTCTCAATTCAATTTAAGGGCTTTATTGGCATGGGAAATGTATGTTTACATTCCCAAAGCAAGTGACATAGATAAACAAAAGTGAAATAAACAATAAAACATGTACAGGAAACATAACACTTACCAAAGTTCCAAAAGAATAAAGACATTTCAAATGTCATAGTATGTATATATACACAGTGTTGTACTGATGTGCAAATAGTTAAATTGTAATGAATACGATGGGAGACCGAGTGCTGGTTCAAGAGCAGGGCACAGCAGGTGTTTAGGACCACAGGAGGAGGCAGGTAAACTGGGTCCAGGGACAGGCAGAAGGTCATACACAGGGGTTCCAAAACGGTCACAGTACAGGCAGGGAAAAGGCTAATAACGTAGTACAGAAGATCAGGCAAGAGGTTGATGACAGGACATCTGATAGGCAAAAGTACAGGCAGGGAATAGGCAAAAAGGCGTTGGGAATAGGCAAAAAACTATGATACACAGGAGGACTAATACGGAAATGAACAGCGCTCCGACTAGACCGTGTAACAAAACAAACAATACCTCACAATGATGGGGTGCAAAGAACTGAACTAAATAGTGTGTGATAATGACATACAGGTGTGTGAACAGTTGATCAGAATTCAGGTGATTGGGATCTGGAGAGTGATTTGCGTTCAGGGGTTCTATGTGTTTTGTGGGCTGGAAAGTGAGCTGCGTTAAGGGGATCTACGTGTTTGAGAGTGTGAGTTGGAAGCAGACGTTACATAAAAAAACATTAATATAGGTTGTATTTATAATGGTGTTTGTTCTTCACTGGTTGCCCTTTTCTTGTGGCAACAGGTCACAAATCTTGCTGCTGTGACTGCACACTGTGGTATTTCTATTTTTTTTTTGAAAACTCTGTTTATTAAGTTTTACACACACAGACAAAGCAATATAAATAATATACTCAACTAGAAAAAAATACAAATAATACATTAAAAAAAAATAGCTTCACCCAATAGACATGGGAGTTTATCAATATTGGACTCTCTCTCTCTCTCTCTCTCTCTCTCTCTCTCTCTCTCTCTCTCTCTCTCTCTCTCTCTCTCTCTCTCTCTCTCTCTCTCTCTCTCTCTCTCTCTCTCTCTCTCTCTCTCTCTCTCTCTCTCTCTCTCTCTCTCTCTCTCTCTCTCTCTCTCTCTCTCTCTCTCTCTCTCTCTCTCTCTCTCTCTCTCTCTCTCTCTCTCTCTCTCTCTCTCTCTCTCTCTCTCTCTCTCTCTCTCCTAATCAATTTGAATAAAGCTCTTTATTTCCAGGCAGGCTTTGTGTTTTTGACCTGTTTCTCCCCTCCCTTGTCTCCATAGCAGACCGCCTGGATATCAATCAATAAAAACATCCTTAGGCTCTGAAGGTTTAAGGTCACAGGGAGAACTGTCAGGCACACACGCAAATACTCACGCATGAGTGCATGCATGCACGCACCCCCGTACATACACACACACACACCCATGTACACACCGATATGCACGCACGTACAGTATGTTTTTTGGGTACTTTTTCCCCTCAATTTGGTGATATCCAATTGGTAGTTACAGTCATATCCCATCACTGCAACTCCCGTACGGACTTGGGAGAGAGCCATGCATCCTCCAAAACACAACCCAACCAAGCCGCACTGCTTCTTAACACACTGCCCGCTTAACCCAGAAGCCAGCCTCACCAATGTGTCGGAGGAAACACTGTACAGCTGGCGAGTCGCAAGAGCATGATGGGACAAGGACATCCAAGCCGGCCAAACCCTCCCCTAACCCAGACAACGCTGGGCCAATTGTGTGGCGCCTCATTGGTCTCCCGGTCGCGGCCGGCTGCGACACAGCCTGGGATCGAACCCAGATCTGTAGTGACGCCTCTAGCACTGCGATGCAGTGTCTTAGACCGCTGCACCACTCGGGACACGGACATGCATTGAGACCGCTAGCAGATTTAATCACATACCACAGCCGCACCATTGAACCAGAGCCGCACCATTGAACCAGAGCCGCACCATTGAACCAGAGCCGCACCATTGAACCACAGCCGTACCATTGAACCACAGCCGCACCATTGAACCAGAGCCGCACCATTGAACCAGAGCCGCACCATTGAACCACAGCCGCACCATTGAACCAGAGCCGCACCATTGAACCAGAGCCGCACCATTGAACCAGAGCCGCACCATTGAACCACAGCCGCACCATTGAACCAGAGCCGCACCATTGAACCAGAGCCGCACCATTGAACCAGAGCCGCACCATTGAACCACAGCCGCACCATTGAACCAGAGCCGCACCATTGAACCACAGCCGCACCATTGAACCACAGCCGCACCATTGAACCACAGCCGCACCATTGAACCACAGCCGCACCATTGAACCAGAGCCGCACCATTGAACCAGAGCCGCACCATTGAACCACAGCCGCACCATTGAACCACAACAACACCTTAATTGAAGTGGCTCTGGCCTCTGTCATTTAGTAATACTACACGCTGTCTGTGAGGATCCATGCTGGTGGCCATTCACCAGAACTGAATCTCTATAGAGGGAGTTCTAATCTAGGATCTATCGATATAATCTTATTTATTATGATATGAAAGCCTAAACTGATCCTAGAACAGCACTCCTACTCTGAGATGAATTGTGGATACGGGCCCAGGAATCACAATGCAGGAATCATCTAAAGCACGTAACTATGAGTTGTGGTGTGAATTGTTGCTAACTCAAAGGAGGTTATGTATAATAATCAACCTATCAAATGCAGAGTGGATATTATTGCCTTGTGTGGAAAAGGAAATGAGTCAGTGTTTTAAAGTGGCATCAGAAACTGCCAACTGAGACATGAAAACAGTGTTAGCTCAGCCATGTGTTGTGTGAAACTAAACACAGAGATAATTATGCTAATGTTGGCGGGCACATCATTGTTAATCCAGCCATAACCTACTATCAAAAACACCACCACCATCCTTTCAGCTCTCCTGTTTCCATTTCTGTGTTCTGTCTTTTCTGTCATCCTCCTCGTCCCCTTGTTCTCTCGCTCCCCCTCAGCTGCTATGGGGGACATGTAGCCTACACCACCACCTCTGAAATATGTGACATCAACAGAAAGCCCAAGGTGACAAGGGAGAAATAAACCATGTCAACTATGCACTCCTTATAGATGTCCATGTCTGTTTACAGCCAACCAGAGCCAACCAGAGCCCGACCGATTTATCGGTTGGCCGATATTAGCCTTTTACTGCTGTATTTGTATCTGTGTCTAATCCACTGAAAAGGACCAGAAAAGAAGCGGGGGGAAAACAAACAAAAAAAGCCGTTCTTCATAATATTTGAGAAACCTTTTACATTTCAGAATTTGTCCTGAAGAGGGCGCTATAAGCCTATCTTGCCTTCGCACTACAGCAAGACTATTTACCCAACGCAAGTACACCAGTCAGAGAGAAGAGTGAACTACTGTGAACTAACGGTTAATGCTTCTACGGTGAGTGTTGAGTAGATAGAAGCTTGCCAGCTCAATAAAGTGCCAAAAATACACACTGGCCATAGAATTACCGTCAGGTGAAGTGTCATGGTAGGTTGTTGGTGTCATAACAAACAACTCTGTGTTAACGTTAACGTTACAGCCCTTAAGTGAAGCCCGTGAAATCTGGTGTGTTATATTTGCTCCTGTGAAGGGTGGTCCTCAAGTTCTGTCATTCAAATGTTTTCAGAGACACAAAAAAAACATTGCAGGTTACAAGGTAGCGCTTCGTAGCTACGATTTGACTTGATGTATGGGTTGTCACTTATCAGGGACTGGTCCAAATTCACATTTCGCCACCCCCATCTAGCCAGCTAACTAGGTACGCAAGAGTACTTGACGCTGTTCTCTGAGGGTACAGTGCTATCCGGGGGCAGTTTGGGGGGGGGGTGTTCTACTAAGATAACATGTGGAATTGTTTTCAGATGGTGGATTGAGACGCAGCCCATGCAAATACTGATCCCTCTAGCTCAAACTGACGGATTATGTTACTTAGATTGACGCACAGGTGAACAATCCATACAGAAATTTTTTTCTTCATTCCAGCTCTACTAATAAAAATATTGACAGATATTAGAGGTCGATTTAAGTCGGGCCGATTTCAAGTTTTCATAACAATCGGTAATCGGCCTTTTTGGACGCCGATTATGGCCGATTACATTGCAATCCCCGAGGAAACTGCGTGGCAGGCTGACCACCTGTTACCCGAGTGCAGCGTCAAAAGGACCTTGTGGCTGCAAGGAGCTAAGGTAAGTTGTAGCTAGCATTAAACTTATCTTATAAAAAAACAATCAATCTTCACATAATCACTAGTTAACTACACATGGTTGATGATATTACTAGTTTAACTAGCTTGTCCTGCGTTGCATATAATCAATGCGTGCCTGTTCATTTATCATCGAATCACAGCCTACCTCAACTTCGCCAAACAGGTGATGATTTAAGAAAAGCGCATTCGCGAAAAAAGCACTATCGTTGCACAAATGTACCTAACCATAAACATCAATGCCTTTCTTAAAATCAATACACAGAAAGATATTTTTTTTAAACCTGCATTTTTAGTTAAAATAAATTCATGTTAGCAGGTAATATTAACTAGGGAAATTGTGTCACTTCTCTTGCGTTCAGTGCAAGCAGAGTCAGGGTATCTGTAACAGTTTGGGCCTCCTGGCTCGTTGCGAACTGTGAACTAATTTGCCAGAAAAATGACATAACATTGAAGGTTGTGCAATGTGCCAGCAATATTTAGACTTAGGGTTGCTACCCATTAGATAAAATACGGAACGGTTCACTGAAAGAATAATTTGTTTTCGAAATGATAGTTTTGACTATATTAATGACCAAAGGCTCATATTTCTGTGTTTATTATATTATAATTAAGTCTATGATTTGATATTTGATAGAGCAGTCTGACTGAGCGGTGGTAGGCAGCAGCAGGCTCGTAAGCATTCATTCAAACTTTACTGCGTTTGCCAGCAGCTCTTAGCAATGCTTGATCACAGCGCTGTTTATGACTTCAAGCCTATCAATTCCTGAGATTAGGCTGGCAATACTAAAGTGCCTATAAGAACACCCAATAGTCAAAGGTATATGAAATACAAATGGTATAGAGAGAAATAGTCGACGCGCCATAATTCCTATAATAACTACAACCTAAAACTTCTTAACCGGGAATATTGAAGAACTGGGAATATTGAACCACCAGCTTTCATATGTTCTCATGTTCTGAGAAAGGAACTTAAACGTTAGCTTTTTTACATGGCACATATTGCACATTTACTTTCTTCTCCAACACTGTGTTTTTGTATAATTTAAACCAAATTGAACATGTTTCATTATTTACTTGAGGCTAAATAGATTTTATTTATGTATTATATTAAGTTAAAATAAAAGTGTTCATTGTTCATGTAACGGATGTGAAATGGCTAGCTAGTTAGCGGTGGTGCGCGCTAATAGCTTTTCAATCGGTTACGTCACTTGCTCTGAGACCTTGAAGTAGTGGTTCCCCTTGCTCTGCAAGGGCCGCGGCTTTTGTGAAGCGATGGGTAACGATGCTTCGTGGGTGACTGTTGTTGATGTGTGCAGAGGGTCCCTGGTTCGCGCCCGGGGCGAGGGGACGGACTAAAGTTAAACTGTTACATTCATTCAGTATTGTTGTAATTGTCATTATTACAAATATATACATAAAAATCGTCCGATTAATCGGTATCGGCTTTAATTGGTCCTCCAATAATTGGTATCGGCGTTGAAAAATCATAATCGGTCGACCTCTAGCAGATATATCGTTTATCGGTGAATATTTCCCCTCTAGAACTGGTATCTGATCAAAAAATACCATTTTGTTTGGGCTCTACAGCCAACAGCCTTAATATGCTGCATACAAAATGTCCAGAATCCATAGTGGCCTTTTGAAAACAGAGAGGGAGCAGGATTCTTGAGGCCATTAAAAGAGCTATTTGTTGAATTTCCATGTGTGTTCGCTTAGGCAACACTTTCCTATCCATTCAGTCAAAAACGGAAAAGACATCTATATCGATCCCCCAAAAAACGAATCATAGACAGCATATGGAAGCTCGCCATAGTGTGTGTTGTGTTATATAAAGCTCACAGTCACAGTCATGTGCTTCAAAGTCAGTGGAACAAGTCACACAGTGCAGTGTGGGTCCCTGATTGTCTCTCTCTCTCTCCCAAAGCACAACCATACAAGGACAACCTGTAGGCTAGTGAGGACAGGGAGAACTGACAAACTACTGTTACAACTTCTGTTACTACATCTGTTACTACTGCTACAACTACTGCTTCAACTGCTGCTTCTTCTGCTGCTTCATCTGCTGCTTCATCTGCTACTACAACAACTACTGCTACTACTACTACAACTACTGCTACTACAACAACTACTGCTACTACTACTGCTACTACTAATACAACTACTGTTACAATTACTGCTACAACTACTAATACAACTACTGCTACAACTACTGCTACAACTGCTGTTACTACTGCTGCTGCTACAACTACAGCTACAACTACAACTACTAATACAACTACAACTACTGCTACAACTACAACTACAGCTACAACTACTGCTACAACTACTAATACAACTACTGCTACAACTGCTGTTACTACTGCTGCTGCTACAACTACTGCTACAACTACAGCTACTGCTACAACTACTAATACAACGACTGCTACAACTACTAATACAACTACTGCTACAACTACTGCTACAACTGCTGTTACTACTGCTGCTGCTACAGCTACAACTACAGCTACAACTACTGCTACAACTACTGCTACAACTACTAATACAACGACTGCTACAACGCCTGCTACAATTACTGCTACAACTGCTGCTACTGCTACAGCTGCTGTTACTACTGCTACAACTCCTGCTACTGCTACAACTACTGCTACAACTACAGTTACAACTACTGCTACAACTACTGCTACAACTACAGCTACAACTACTGCTACAACTGCTGCTGCAACTACTGCTACAACTACAACTACTGCTACAACTACTGCTACAACTGCTGCTACTGCTACAACTACTGCTACTACTACAACTACGGCTACTACAACTGCTGCTACAACTGCCGTTACTACTGCTACAACTGCTACAACTGCTGTTACTACTGCTACTGTTAAAAATACTGTTACTACTGCTACAACTACTGCTACTACTGCTACAACTACTGCTACTACTGCTACAACTGCCGTTACTACTGCTACAACTGCTGCTACTGCTACAACTGCTGTTACTACTGCTACTGCTACAACTACTGCTACAACTACAGCTACAACTACTGCTACAACTACTAATACAACTACTAATACAACTACTGCTACAACTGTTGTTACTACTGCTACTGCTACAACTGCTGTTACTACTGCTACTGCTACAACTACTGCTACAACTACTGCTACAACTACGGCTACAGCTACTGCTACAACTACTGCTACAACTACTGCTACTACTGCTACTGCTACAACTACTGCTACTGCTACTGCTACAACTACTGCTACAATTGCTACAGCTACAACTACTGCTACAACTGCTGTTACTACCGCTACAACTACTGTTACCACTGCTGTTACTACTGCTGTTACTACTACTGTTACAACTACTGCGACAACTACTGTGACAACTACTGTTACTACTGCTGTTACAACTGCTGAGACAACTACTGTGACAACTACTGTGACAACTACAACTACTTGCATTGGTTGCGTTTTAATTAAGCTGGCCGAGCTACAGCGGTGTTTGTCAGACAGTGGGACATCCTGAAAATCAGCATTCTCACTCAACGTCTGTAGCGTCTGAACAGTTTGGCCTATAAACCATGACACCTCTTTGGAAAGATGAGACTCACAAACATGAACATGTTGGTGGTTTTGCTCTACGACCTCCACAAGCGTCACTCGTCTGAAGTTGGTACTGCCGATCTGCCAACTTCTGTAGCGTTAAAAGTACTCAACTCCTCTCACAGAGAGAGAGAGAGCGAGAGAAAGAGAGAGAGAGTTCCTGTTACAATATGTCCTGACTATCTCCCCTTTGGGAATTCCTGATGAAGAAGGAGGAAAAATGAGCAACCCTTGAGATTCAGCACTACTTACCAAGTCCTGTGATTTAAATAACTAGCAGGTTGCCGATTCATCTCCAGCTCTTGCGAGCTAATAGACGACTTTCGGTCGACCAAGATTTTTTTTTAGTCGGGGACAGCCCTAATATATACAGTGCATTCGGGAAAGGATTCAGACCCCTTTACTTTCCCCAATTTTTTTTAACGTTACAGCCTTATTCTAAAATTGATTAAATTAAAATGTTCTTCATTAATCTACAGACAATACCCCACAATGACAAAGCGAAAACATGTTTTAGATTTATTTTGCAAATGTATATAAAATATAATGAAATACCGTATTTACATGAGTATAGTAGTTACTCCACAATACTAACCTAATTGACAGAGTGAAAAGAAGGAAGCCTGTACAGAATTTTAAAAATCCAAAACATGCATCCTGTTTTCAACAGGGCACTATAGTAATACTGCAAAATATTTACTTTTTGTCCTGAATACAATGTGTTATGTTTGGGGAAAATCCAATATAACACATTTCTGAGTACCACTCTCCATAATTTCAAGCATAGTGGTGGCTGCATCATGTTATGGGTATGCTTGTAATCGTTAGTTTTCTGAGTTTTTCAGGATAAAAAAGACATATAATGGAGCTAAGCATAGGCAAAAACCCTAGAGGGAAACCTGGTTCAGTCTGCTTTCCACCAGACACTGGGAGATAAATGCACCTTTCAGCAGGACAATAACCTAAAACACAAGGTCAAATCTACATTGGAGTTGCTTACCAAGAAGACAGTGAATGTTCCTGAGTGGCTGAATACAATTTCTGACATAATTCTACTTGATAATTTATGGCAAGACCTGGAAATGGTTGTCTAGCAATGATCAACAACCAATGACAGAGCTTGAAGAATTTTGAAAAGAATAATGGGCAAATGTTGCACAATCCAGGTGTGGAAAGCTCTTCCGAGACTTACCCAGAAAGACTCATTGCTGTAATCACTGCCAAAGGTGCTTCCACAAAGTACTGACTGTGAATACTTATGTAAATGAGATATTACTGTATTTCATTTTTTAAATAAATTTACCAACATTTCTAAAAATATGTTTTCACTTCGTCATTATGCGGTATTGTGTCTAGATTTGTGAGAGGAAACAATTTTAATCAATTCTGAATTCAGGCTGTAATACGTCAAGGAGTATGAATACCTTCTGAAGGTACTGTATAGATAAATGCTGTCATCAAGCTGCTTGTGACGGGCCAGCCAGGGTTTATATTCTGGCCATGCCAAATGCAGATGAGCTCTACTCTATTCAGCCTGTCCTCTCCGGAAATAGACAAATAGACAGCTAGACAGATAGGAAGATTGACAGACACACATACACAGAGATACACTTGTATTGATACTGTACATGAATGGATTAGATGGGTTCAAACCAACGCCATCTTCAAATCCACAACAAACAGAAAGCCATTTCTCTAATACTCCCCAATCTCTGTAGTACTTCACGATTAGATTTGTTCTTCATGAAAAGCCTCTCTGAAAGAAGGATGTCTCCTCTCTAACCATTCATTCCCCCAACAGGAAATATCAATGAACTGCTGACGGTCGATTATTAGAAGTTAAAGGGGGATCGGAGACAGCCATGTAATATACAGTCAATTACTGACGTTCCTGTCATGGCGATCATCCAGTAGGACTGATACAAGTATTCCCCATAGGTCCAGTGGGCAGTTTGCTACTTTGTTTTGCCATTTTATGTTCTTATGGCCTACAATTGATTGATTGATTGAGTGCCCCTCTCGCTCCCATCAGACATTGGCTCACTTTCAGCGCACATTTAATCTCCCATGAAGCATCAGGACAATTGGTGCAATTAGATATGCATCTTATTGAGCTCCTGTTTGAGAACCCAAGGAGAAGCCTCCAGGAAAATAAAGGCCTATTGTTTTTTGGGAAGTGCTCGGTTGGCCACCTCATTGCAGGGCCAGGTAAATAAAACAAGTGAGAATGTATTGGGTTGTGTCCTTCTTGCGAAAGAATACAGTACAGTTGGCTATTCAAGACTCAGAGTTCTATTATGGTTCCACTTGCAAAACTGTCCATTGTTTTGTGTGTTTTCTTGTGTTTGTTCACGATGTAGAACTGGGGGCTATTGTCTTGGAAACCTTCTTAACCCTGTTTATTTATACATTGTTGAGATTAAATGTGGATTAGAACCATTGCAGTGTTTGGATTGGGGGCCATTCGTCTGGCCTCTGCTTACTCTTGTAGAATAGATCCCTTAACACTCATCTAACCTCTCACTGACAGTCACACTGATAATAACATAATCTGTCCTCTATCTAACCCCTCACTGACAGTCACACTCTGATAGTAACATAATCTGTCCACTATCTAACCCCTCACTGACAGTCACACTCTAATAGTAACATAATCTGTCCTCTATCTCTATCTAACCTCTCACTGACAGTCACACTCTGATCGTAACATAATCTGTCCTCTATCTAACCCCTCACTGACAGTCACACTCTGATAGTAACATAATCTGTACTCTATCCAACCCCTCACTGACAGTCACTCTGATAGTAACATAATCTGTCCTCAATCTAACCCCTCACTGACAGTACACTCTGATAGTAACATAATCTGTCCTCTATCTAACCCCTCACTGACAGTCACACTCTGATAGTAACATAATCTGTACTCTATCCAACCCCTCACTGACAGTCACTCTGATAGTAACATAATCTGTCCTCTATCTAACCCCTCACTGACAGTCACACTCTGATAGTAACATAATCTGTCCTCTATCCAACCCCTCACTGACAGTCACACTCTGATAGTAACATAATCTGTCCTCTATCCAACCCCTCACTGACAGTCACACTCTGATAGTAACATAATCTGTATTCTATCCAACCCCTCAATGACAGTCACACTCTGACAGTAACATAATCTGTCCTCTATCCAACCCCTCACTGACAGTCACACTGATAGTAACATAATCTGTCCTCTATCCAACCCCTCACTGACAGTCACACTTTGATAGTAACATAATCTGTCCTTTATCCAACACCTCACTGACAGCAACACTGATAGTAACCTAATCTGTCCTCTATCCAACCCCTGACTGACAGTCACAAGCTGACAGTAACATAATCCGATTCGGACAGACGACCCAATATTAGTTGTGCTCTGACCTGTTATGACAGGAACCGTGTGTTTCTTGGGTGCCCTCAGCAGTCACCAAACACTATAGCCTCCACGTCCCTTTAAATCCCTCTTAATTCCTCTCTGAGTGTTTGTATTAAGTGTGCCTCAAGGACGTCTACGGCCCGTGGAGGAAAAGGCGGGCGGCGCTGAGATGGAGGGAGAAAAGCACTGCACTCTCAAGCACACAATCTCCCTCCACTAGGTAGGAAAGAAATGGGATCTGATTGGAAAGCGGATTCAGGACTTACCAAATTGGCTTTGACAGTCTGCCGGTTCATTCAGGGGGAGATCTATGCATAAGAAAGGAATAGAAAATAGAAGACCAGTGCAGGACTAGGGGTTGAAGTAGGAACATGAATACAGTTCTCTATAGTAACTCAAATATCTGTTGCTGTAGATTGAGTTGCCTCCAGGGATAGTTCTTATCTCTAGTAACTGCAGATTGAGTTGCCTTCAGTATAGTTCTTATCTCTAGTAACTGCAGATTGAGTTGCCTTCAGTATAGTTCTTATCTCTAGTAACTGTAGATTGAGTTGCCTTCAGTATAGTTCTTATCTCTAGTAACTGTAGATTGAGTTGCCTTCAGTATAGTTCTTATCTCTAGTAACTGTAGATTGAGTTGCCTTCAGTATAGTTCTTATCTCTAGTAACTGTAGATTGAGTTGCCTTCAGTATAGTTCTTATCTCTAGTAACTGTAGATTGAGTTGCCTTCAGGATAGTTCTTATCTCTAGTAACTGTAGATTGAGTTGCCTTCAGGATAGTTCTTATCTCTAGTAAATGCAGATTGAGTTGCCTTCAGGATAGTTCTTATCTCTAGTAACTGCAGATTGAGTTGCCTCCAGGGATAGTTCTTATCTCTAGTAACTGTAGATTGAGTTGCCTCCAGGGATAGTTCTTATCTCTAGTAACTGCAGATTGAGTTGCCTCCAGGGATAGTTCTTATCTCTAGTAACTGTAGATTGAGTTGCCTTCAGTATAGTTCTTATCTCTAGTAACTGCAGATTGAGTTGCCTCCAGGGATAGTTCTTATCTCTAGTAACTGTAGATTGAGTTGCCTTCAGTATAGTTCTTATCTCTAGTAACTGTAGATTGAGTTGCCTCCAGGGATAGTTCTTATCTCTAGTAACTGCAGATTGAGTTGCCTTCAGTATAGTTCTTATCTCTAGTAACTGTAGATTGAGTTGCCTCCAGGGATAGTTCTTATCTCTAGTAACTGCAGATTGAGTTGCCTTCAGTATAGTTCTTATCTCTAGTAACTGTAGATTGAGTTGCCTCCAGGGATAGTTCTTATCTCTAGTAACTGCAGATTGAGTTGCCTTCAGTATAGTTCTTATCTCTAGTAACTGTAGATTGAGTTGCCTTCAGTATAGTGCTTATCTCTAGTAACTGTAGATTGAAATGCCTTCAGTATAGTTCTTATCTCTAGTAACTGTAGATTGAGTTGCCTTCAGTATAGTTCTTATCTCTAGTAACTGTAGATTGAGTTGCCTTCAGTATAGTTCTTATCTCTAGTAACTGTAGATTGAGTTGCCTTCAGGATAGTTCTTATCTCTAGTAACTGTAGATTGAGTTGCCTTCAGGATAGTTCTTATCTCTAGTAACTGCAGATTGAGTTGCCTCCAGGGATAGTTCTTATCTCTAGTAACTGCAGATTGAGTTGCCTTCAGTATAGTTCTTATCTCTAGTAACTGCAGATTGAGTTGCCTTCAGTATAGTTCTTATCTCTAGTAACTGTAGATTGAGTTGCCTTCAGTATAGTTCTTATCTCTAGTAACTGTAGATTGAGTTGCCTTCAGTATAGTTCTTATCTCTAGTAACTGTAGATTGAGTTGCCTTCAGTATAGTTCTTATCTCTAGTAACTGTAGATTGAGTTGCCTTCAGTATAGTTCTTATCTCTAGTAACTGTAGATTGAGTTGCCTTCAGGATAGTTCTTATCTCTAGTAACTGTAGATTGAGTTGCCTTCAGGATAGTTCTTATCTCTAGTAAATGCAGATTGAGTTGCCTTCAGGATAGTTCTTATCTCTAGTAACTGCAGATTGAGTTGCCTCCAGGGATAGTTCTTATCTCTAGTAACTGTAGATTGAGTTGCCTCCAGGGATAGTTCTTATCTCTAGTAACTGCAGATTGAGTTGCCTCCAGGGATAGTTCTTATCTCTAGTAACTGTAGATTGAGTTGCCTTCAGTATAGTTCTTATCTCTAGTAACTGCAGATTGAGTTGCCTCCAGGGATAGTTCTTATCTCTAGTAACTGTAGATTGAGTTGCCTTCAGTATAGTTCTTATCTCTAGTAACTGTAGATTGAGTTGCCTCCAGGGATAGTTCTTATCTCTAGTAACTGCAGATTGAGTTGCCTTCAGTATAGTTCTTATCTCTAGTAACTGTAGATTGAGTTGCCTCCAGGGATAGTTCTTATCTCTAGTAACTGCAGATTGAGTTGCCTTCAGTATAGTTCTTATCTCTAGTAACTGTAGATTGAGTTGCCTCCAGGGATAGTTCTTATCTCTAGTAACTGCAGATTGAGTTGCCTTCAGTATAGTTCTTATCTCTAGTAACTGTAGATTGAGTTGCCTTCAGTATAGTGCTTATCTCTAGTAACTGTAGATTGAAATGCCTTCAGTATAGTTCTTATCTCTAGTAACTGTAGATTGAGTTGCCTTCAGTATAGTTCTTATCTCTAGTAACTGTAGATTGAGTTGCCTTCAGTATAGTTCTTATCTCTAGTAACTGTAGATTGAGTTGCCTTCAGGATAGTTCTTATCTCTAGTAACTGTAGATTGAGTTGCCTTCAGGATAGTTCTTATCTCTAGTAACTGCAGATTGAGTTGCCTCCAGGGATAGTTCTTATCTCTAGTAACTGCAGATTGAGTTGCCTCCAGGGATAGTTCTTATCTCTAGTAACTGTAGATTGAGTTGCCTTCAGTATAGTTCTTATCTCTAGTAACTGCAGATTGAGTTGCCTCCAGGGATAGTTCTTATCTCTAGTAACTGTAGATTGAGTTGCCTTCAGTATAGTTCTTATCTCTAGTAACTGTAGATTGAGTTGCCTCCAGGGATAGTTCTTATCTCTAGTAACTGTAGATTGAGTTGAATTCAGTATAGTTCTTATCTCTAGTAACTGCAGATTGAGTTGCCTTCAGTATAGTTCTTATCTCTAGTAACTGTAGATTGAGTTGCCTTCAGTATAGTTCTTATCTCTAGTAACTGCAGATTGAGTTGCCTTCAGGATAGTTCTTATCTCTAGTAACTGCAGATTGAGTTGCCTTCAGTATAGTTCTTATCTCTAGTAACTGCAGATTGAGTTGCCTTCAGGATAGTTCTTATCTCTAGTAACTGTAGATTGAGTTGCCTTCAGGAATAGTTCTTATCTCTAGTAACTGCAGATTGAGTTGCCTTCAGTATAGTTCTTATCTCTAGTAACTGCAGATTGAGTTGCCTCCAGGGATAGTTCTTATCTCTAGTAACTGCAGATTCAGTTGCCTCCAGGGATAGTTCTTATCTCTAGTAACTGCAGATTGAGTTGCCTCCAGGGATAGTTCTTATCTCTAGTAACTGCAGATTGAGTTGCCTTCAGGATAGTTCTTATCTCTAGTAACTGCAGATTGAGTTGCCTTCAGGATAGTTCTTATCTCTAGTAACTGCAGATTGAGTTGCCTTCAGTATAGTTATTAAGCTTGGTTGCAAATGGGTCTTCCAAATGGCCAATGACCCCAAGCATACTTCCAAAGTTGTGGCAAAATGGCTTAAGGCCAACAAAGTCAAGGTATTGGAGTGGCCATCACAAAGCCCTTACCTCAATCCCATAGAACATTCGTGTGAAGAACTAAAAAAGTGTGTGCGAGCAAGGAGGCCTACAAACCTGACTCAGTTACACCAGCTCTGTCAAGAGGAATGGGACAAAATTCACCCAACTTATTGTGGGAAGCTTGTGGAATGCTACCCGAAACATTTGACTCAAGTTAAACAATTTAAAGGCAATGCTAACAAATACTAATTGAGTGTATGTAAACTTCTGACCCACTGGGACTATCCCTGGAGGCAACTCAATCTGCAGTTAATAGAGATTAACTTCCTGACTGATGTCTTGAGATGTTGCTTCAATATATCCACATAATTTTCCCACCTCATGATGCCATCTATTTTGTGAAGTGCACCAATCCCTCCTGCAGCAAAGCACCCCCACAACATGATGCTACCACCCCCGTGCATCACAGTTGGGATGGTGTTCTTCGGCTTGCAAGCATCCCCCTTTTTCCTCCAAACATAACGAAGGCCATTATGGCCAAACAGTTCTATTTTTGTTTCATCAGACCAGAGGACATTTCTCCAAAAAGTACGATCTTTGTCCCCATGTGCAGTTGCAAACCGTAGTCTGGCTATTTTATGGTGGTTTTGGAGCAGTGGCTTCTTCCTTGCTGAGCGGCCTTTCAAGTTATGTCGATATAGGACTCGTTTTACTGTGGATATAGATACTTTGTACCTGTTTCCTCCAGCTTCTTCACAAGGTCCTTTGCTGTTGTTCTGGGATTGATTTGCACTTTTCGCACCAAAGTACGCTCATCTCTAGGAGACAGAACACGTCTCCTTCCTGAGCGGTATGACGGTTGCGTGGTCCCATCGTGTATACTTGCGTACTATTGTTTGTACAGATGAACGTGGTACCTTCAGGCGTTTGGAAATTGCTCCCAAGGATGAACCAGACTTGTGGAGGTTTACAAAAAAAATTCTGAGGTCTTGGCTGATTTATTTTGAGTTTCCCATGATGTCAAGCAAAGAGGCACTGAGTTTGAAGTTTGGCCTTGAAATACATCCACAGGTACACATCCAATTGTCTCAAATTATGTCAATTAGCCTATCAGAAGCTTCTAAAGCCATTACATAATTTTCTGGAATTTTCCAAGCTGTTTAAAGGCAGTCAACTTAGTGTATGTAAACTTCTGACCCATTGGAATTGTGATACATTGAATTATAAGTGAAATAGTCTGTCTGTAAACAATTGTTGGAAAAATAACTTGTGTCATGCACAAAGTTGATGTCCTAACCGACTTGCCAAAACTATAGTTTGTTAACAAGACATTTGTGAAGTGGTTGAAAAATAAGTTTTAATGACTCCAACCTAAGTGTATGTAAACTTCCGACTTGAACTGTATATAGAATGAGCTATGTACATATAAAGTGAGTAACCAATTAGCTTAATTTCTCAGAGATAAAATAACATTTAAACAAAATAATGATGCAGAAATGCTAATCTTATCTGTTCCTAACTAAAAACATTATTTAAGAACAATAAACTTAATGTAAACATTATTAAAGTGACCAGTGATAAATAACTATGTACATACAGTACATAGGGCAGCAGTCTCTTAAGTGTGGGTTAGAGTACCGGGTGGTAGCCGGCTAGTGACAGTGTCTACGGTGCAGGGCAGGGTACTGGGTGGTAGCCGGCTAGTGACAGTGTCTACGGTGCAGGGCAGGGTACCGGGTGGTAGCCGGCTAGTGACAGTGTCTACAGGGCAGGGCAGGGTACTGGGTGGTAGCCGGCTAGTGACAGTGTCTACGGTGCAGGGCAGGGTACTGGGTGGTAGCCGGCTAGTGACAGTGTCTACGGTGCAGGGCAGGGTACTGGGTGGTAGCCGGCTAGTGACAGTGTCTACGGTGCAGGGCAGGGTACTGGGTGGTAGCCGGATAGTGACAGTGTCTACGGTGCAGGGCAGGGTACTGGGTGGTAGCCGGCTAGTGACAGTGTCTACGGTGCAGGGCAGGGTACTGGGTGGTAGCCGGCTAGTGACAGTGTCTACGGTGCAGGGCAGGGTACTGGGTGGTAGCCGGCTAGTGACAGTGTCTACGGTGCAGGGCAGGGTACTGGGTGGTAGCCGGCTAGTGACAGTGTCTACGGTGCGGGGCAGGGTACCGGGTGGTAGCCGGCTAGTGACAGTGTCTACAGGGCAGGGTACTGGGTGGTAGCCGGATAGTGACAGTGTCTACAGGGCAGGGTACTGGGTGGTAGCCGGATAGTGACAGTGTCTACAGGGCAGGGTACTGGGTGGTAGCCGGATAGTGACAGTGTCTACAGGGCAGGGTACTGGGTGGTAGCCGGATAGTGACAGTGTCTACAGGGCAGGGTACTGGGTGGTAGCCGGCTAGTGACAGTGTCTACGGTGCAGGGCAGGGTACTGGGTGGTAGCCTGATAGTGACAGTGTCTACGGTGCAGGGTACTGGGTGGTAGCCGGATAGTGACAGTGTCTACAGGGCAGGGTACTGGGTGGTAGCCGGATAGTGACAGTGTCTACGGTGCAGGGCAGGGTACTGGGTGGTAGCCGGATAGTGACAGTGTCTACAGGGCAGGGTACTGGGTGGTAGCCGGATAGTGACAGTGTCTACAGGGCATGGTACTGGGTGGTAGCCGGATAGTGACAGTGTCTACAGGGCAGGGCATGGTACTGGGTGGTAGCCGGATAGTGACAGTGTCTACAGGGCAGGGTACTGGGTGGTAGCCGGATAGTGACAGTGTCTACAGGGCAGGGTACTGGGTGGTAGCCGGATAGTGACAGTGTCTACAGGGCAGGGTACTGGGTGGTAGCCGGATAGTGACAGTGTCTACAGGGCAGGGTACTGGGTGGTAGCCGGATAGTGACAGTGTCTACAGGGCAGGGTACTGGGTGGTAGCCGGATAGTGACAGTGTCTACAGGGCAGGGTACTGGGTGGTAGCCGGCTAGTGACAGTGTCTACGGTGCAGGGCAGGGTACTGGGTGGTAGCCGGCTAGTGACAGTGTCTACGGTGCAGGGCAGGGTACTGGGTGGTAGCCGGCTAGTGACAGTGTCTACGGTGCAGGGCAGGGTACTGGGTGGTAGCCGGATAGTGACAGTGTCTACGGTGCAGGGTACTGGGTGGTAGCCGGATAGTGACAGTGTCTACAGGGCAGGGTACTGGGTGGTAGCCGGATAGTGACAGTGTCTACGGTGCAGGGCAGGGTACTGGGTGGTAGCCGGATAGTGACAGTGTCTACAGGGCAGGGTACTGGGTGGTAGCCGGATAGTGACAGTGTCTACAGGGCAGGGCATGGTACTGGGTGGTAGCCGGATAGTGACAGTGTCTACAGGGCAGGGTACTGGGTGGTAGCCGGATAGTGACAGTGTCTACAGGGCAGGGTACTGGGTGGTAGCCGGATAGTGACAGTGTCTACAGGGCAGGGTACTGGGTGGTAGCCGTATAGTGACAGTGTCTACAGGGCAGGGTACTGGGTGGTAGCCGGATAGTGACAGTGTCTACAGGGCAGGGTACTGGGTGGTAGCCGGATAGTGACAGTGTCTACAGGGCAGGGTACTGGGTGGTAGCCGGAGAGTGACAGTGTCTACAGGGCATGGTACTGGGTGGTAGCCGGATAGTGACAGTGTCTACAGGGCAGGGTACTGGGTGGTAGCCGGATAGTGACAGTGTCTACAGGGCAGGGTACTGGGTGGTAGCCGGATAGTGACAGTGTCTACAGGGCATGGTACTGGGTGGTAGCCGGATAGTGACAGTGTCTACAGGGCAGGGTACTGGGTGGTAGCCGGATAGTGACAGTGTCTACAGGGCAGGGTACTGGGTGGTAGCCGGATAGTGACAGTGTCTACAGGGCAGGGTACTGGGTGGTAGCCGGAGAGTGACAGTGTCTACAGGGCAGGGTACTGGGTGGTAGCCGGAGAGTGACAGTGTCTACAGGGCATGGTACTGGGTGGTAGCCGGATAGTGACAGTGTCTACAGGACAGGGTACTGGGTGGTAGCCGGATAGTGACAGTGTCTACAGGGCATGGTACTGGGTGGTAGCCGGATAGTGACAGTGTCTACGGTGCGGGGCAGGGTACCGGGTGGTAGCCGGCTAGTGACAGTGTCTACAGGGCAGGGTACTGGGTGGTAGCCGGATAGTGACAGTGTCTACAGGGCAGGGTACTGGGTGGTAGCCGGATAGTGACAGTGTCTACAGGGCAGGGTACTGGGTGGTAGCCGGATAGTGACAGTGTCTACAGGGCAGGGTACTGGGTGGTAGCCGGATAGTGACAGTGTCTACAGGGCAGGGTACTGGGTGGTAGCCGGCTAGTGACAGTGTCTACGGTGCAGGGCAGGGTACTGGGTGGTAGCCGGCTAGTGACAGTGTCTACGGTGCAGGGCAGGGTACTGGGTGGTAGCCGGCTAGTGACAGTGTCTACGGTGCAGGGCAGGGTACTGGGTGGTAGCCGGATAGTGACAGTGTCTACGGTGCAGGGTACTGGGTGGTAGCCGGATAGTGACAGTGTCTACAGGGCAGGGTACTGGGTGGTAGCCGGATAGTGACAGTGTCTACGGTGCAGGGCAGGGTACTGGGTGGTAGCCGGATAGTGACAGTGTCTACAGGGCATGGTACTGGGTGGTAGCCGGATAGTGACAGTGTCTACAGGGCAGGGCATGGTACTGGGTGGTAGCCGGATAGTGACAGTGTCTACAGGGCAGGGTACTGGGTGGTAGCCGGATAGTGACAGTGTCTACAGGGCAGGGTACTGGGTGGTAGCCGGATAGTGACAGTGTCTACAGGGCAGGGTACTGGGTGGTAGCCGTATAGTGACAGTGTCTACAGGGCAGGGTACTGGGTGGTAGCCGGATAGTGACAGTGTCTACAGGGCAGGGTACTGGGTGGTAGCCGGATAGTGACAGTGTCTACAGGGCAGGGTACTGGGTGGTAGCCGGAGAGTGACAGTGTCTACAGGGCATGGTACTGGGTGGTAGCCGGATAGTGACAGTGTCTACAGGGCAGGGTACTGGGTGGTAGCCGGATAGTGACAGTGTCTACAGGGCAGGGTACTGGGTGGTAGCCGGATAGTGACAGTGTCTACAGGGCATGGTACTGGGTGGTAGCCGGATAGTGACAGTGTCTACAGGGCAGGGTACTGGGTGGTAGCCGGATAGTGACAGTGTCTACAGGGCAGGGTACTGGGTGGTAGCCGGATAGTGACAGTGTCTACAGGGCAGGGTACTGGGTGGTAGCCGGAGAGTGACAGTGTCTACAGGGCAGGGTACTGGGTGGTAGCCGGAGAGTGACAGTGTCTACAGGGCATGGTACTGGGTGGTAGCCGGATAGTGACAGTGTCTACAGGACAGGGTACTGGGTGGTAGCCGGATAGTGACAGTGTCTACAGGGCATGGTACTGGGTGGTAGCCGGATAGTGACAGTGTCTACAGGGCAGGGCATGGTACTGGGTGGTAGCCGGATAGTGACAGTGTCTACGGTGCAGGGCAGGGTACTGGGTGGTAGCCGGCTAGTGACAGTGTCTACGGTGCAGGGCAGGGTACTGGGTGGTAGCCGTATAGTGACAGTGTCTACAGGGCAGGGTACTGGGTGGTAGCCGTATAGTGACAGTGTCTACAGGGCAGGGTACTGGGTGGTAGCCGGAAAGTGACAGTGTCTACAGGGCAGGGTACTGGGTGGTAGCCGGATAGTGACAGTGTCTACAGGGCAGGGCATGGTACTGGGTGGTAGCCGGATAGTGACAGTGTCTACAGGGCAGGGTACTGGGTGGTAGCCGGATAGTGACAGTGTCTACAGGGCAGGGTACTGGGTGGTAGCCGGATAGTGACAGTGTCTACAGGGCAGGGTACTGGGTGGTAGCCGTATAGTGACAGTGTCTACAGGGCAGGGTACTGGGTGGTAGCCGGATAGTGACAGTGTCTACAGGGCAGGGTACTGGGTGGTAGCCGGATAGTGACAGTGTCTACAGGGCAGGGTACTGGGTGGTAGCCGGAGAGTGACAGTGTCTACAGGGCATGGTACTGGGTGGTAACCGGATAGTGACAGTGTCTACAGGGCAGGGTACTGGGTGGTAGCCGGATAGTGACAGTGTCTACAGGGCAGGGTACTGGGTGGTAGCCGGATAGTGACAGTGTCTACAGGGCATGGTACTGGGTGGTAGCCGGATAGTGACAGTGTCTACAGGGCAGGGTACTGGGTGGTAGCCGGATAGTGACAGTGTCTACAGGGCAGGGTACTGGGTGGTAGCCGGATAGTGACAGTGTCTACAGGGCAGGGTACTGGGTGGTAGCCGGATAGTGACAGTGTCTACAGGGCATGGTACTGGGTGGTAGCCGGATAGTGACAGTGTCTACAGGGCAGGGTACTGGGTGGTAGCCGGATAGTGACAGTGTCTACAGGGCAGGGTACTGGGTGGTAGCCGGATAGTGACAGTGTCTACAGGGCAGGGTACTGGGTGGTAGCCGGAGAGTGACAGTGTCTACAGGGCAGGGTACTGGGTGGTAGCCGGAGAGTGACAGTGTCTACAGGGCATGGTACTGGGTGGTAGCCGGATAGTGACAGTGTCTACAGGACAGGGTACTGGGTGGTAGCCGGATAGTGACAGTGTCTACAGGGCATGGTACTGGGTGGTAGCCGGATAGTGACAGTGTCTACAGGGCAGGGCATGGTACTGGGTGGTAGCCGGATAGTGACAGTGTCTACGGTGCAGGGCAGGGTACTGGGTGGTAGCCGGCTAGTGACAGTGTCTACGGTGCAGGGCAGGGTACTGGGTGGTAGCCGTATAGTGACAGTGTCTACAGGGCAGGGTACTGGGTGGTAGCCGTATAGTGACAGTGTCTACAGGGCAGGGTACTGGGTGGTAGCCGGAAAGTGACAGTGTCTACAGGGCAGGGTACTGGGTGGTAGCCGGATAGTGACAGTGTCTACAGGGCAGGGCATGGTACTGGGTGGTAGCCGGATAGTGACAGTGTCTACAGGGCAGGGTACTGGGTGGTAGCCGGATAGTGACAGTGTCTACAGGGCAGGGTACTGGGTGGTAGCCGGATAGTGACAGTGTCTACAGGGCAGGGTACTGGGTGGTAGCCGTATAGTGACAGTGTCTACAGGGCAGGGTACTGGGTGGTAGCCGGATAGTGACAGTGTCTACAGGGCAGGGTACTGGGTGGTAGCCGGATAGTGACAGTGTCTACAGGGCAGGGTACTGGGTGGTAGCCGGAGAGTGACAGTGTCTACAGGGCATGGTACTGGGTGGTAACCGGATAGTGACAGTGTCTACAGGGCAGGGTACTGGGTGGTAGCCGGATAGTGACAGTGTCTACAGGGCAGGGTACTGGGTGGTAGCCGGATAGTGACAGTGTCTACAGGGCATGGTACTGGGTGGTAGCCGGATAGTGACAGTGTCTACAGGGCAGGGTACTGGGTGGTAGCCGGATAGTGACAGTGTCTACAGGGCAGGGTACTGGGTGGTAGCCGGATAGTGACAGTGTCTACAGGGCAGGGTACTGGGTGGTAGCCGGAGAGTGACAGTGTCTACAGGGCAGGGTACTGGGTGGTAGCCGGAGAGTGACAGTGTCTACAGGGCATGGTACTGGGTGGTAGCCGGATAGTGACAGTGTCTACAGGACAGGGTACTGGGTGGTAGCCGGATAGTGACAGTGTCTACAGGGCATGGTACTGGGTGGTAGCCGGATAGTGACAGTGTCTACAGGGCAGGGCATGGTACTGGGTGGTAGCCGGATAGTGACAGTGTCTACGGTGCAGGGCAGGGTACTGGGTGGTAGCCGGCTAGTGACAGTGTCTACGGTGCAGGGCAGGGTACTGGGTGGTAGCCGTATAGTGACAGTGTCTACAGGGCAGGGTACTGGGTGGTAGCCGTATAGTGACAGTGTCTACAGGGCAGGGTACTGGGTGGTAGCCGGAAAGTGACAGTGTCTACAGGGCAGGGTACTGGGTGGTAGCCGGATAGTGACAGTGTCTACAGGGCATGGTACTGGGTGGTAGCCGGATAGTGACAGTGTCTACAGGACAGGGTACTGGAAGGAAACCAGCTATCATCTGTAAATCAGTGTATCTGATGTTCTTTTCAATAGTGTCATTATCAATTAGCGGTTGGTGGTAAAACCGACCAACAACTCAAACAGACCTGCTTTGATACAGTACATTATAGGTAATATGTCAGTCACAGTTTGCCACAACTGGAAAATAATATTGCAGCAACAGGAAATGTGAATTATGTGGATTATAATGAATGGACTTTTTTGTAGGGGTTGATACATTTTTCAGAAGGGAAAATCGTCAAATCAAATCAAATGTATTTATAAAGCCCTTCTTACATCAGCTGATATCTCAAAGTGCTGTACAGAAACCCAGCCTAAAACCCCA
This sequence comes from Salvelinus alpinus, assembly GCF_045679555.1. Lineage (NCBI taxonomy): Eukaryota > Metazoa > Chordata > Actinopteri > Salmoniformes > Salmonidae > Salvelinus > Salvelinus alpinus. The sequence continues at coordinate 64,478,402 of NC_092092.1, forward strand.
AACAGCAAGCAATGCAGGTGTAGAAGCACGAGATTTCAAGTCTGAAATCTCTAAATGGAAATGACACACTTCAGAAGCCTTTTTAAACCTCAAATGTAATGTCCTGCTTACCAGTAAAGTTCTCCTGCAACAGGGTGATCAAATTAAGATCCTACAACTGTACACCCACCAACCTCTGGCAGCGGAGTTCTTCCTGTCACACGTGTCATCTGAGACAAGACAGCAATTATTTCGGACTCATTAATTTTAAGTGACATCACTTGATTTCTACAGCCCTTACTTAAGGCCCTGTTTGTAAGTCCTTAACGAGATTGGAGAGAATGGTGGAGAACCTTTTCAGTAAGGGCAAGAGATGACAAGGGTTAACAAGTCTCAGTCCTCCCAGTCTCGTCTGAACATTGCAGTTTGTTTGTGATGACCGGACAGGGATGGGTCTATATTTACATTGTGCAACTTACTGTTTGTTTGTCACATCCTTGTAATTTACATTAGTTACAGACAGTGGAAATATCCTAGCCTAGATCTCCATTTTGAGTAGAACCTGATGGCAGACGACTTTCGTTCTTACAACATAACTGGCACTGTTGATCAATCCAGAGCTTTTGGTTTATAGCTCATTCTGAGAAAGCTTCCTCCAAGCCTGTTCTGACCCTGATCCTACACCCACTACTATACTGGACCAGCTTACACCTGTTTAGAATCCCAGGACTCCACCACACTTCTCCCTGCTCCTCTCTCTCTGATGATGGTGATGCTTCCTGATTAACTACACTGCCTGTAGATACACAAAGGCTGACCACTGCAGAAGAGATACCCCTGCTGCAGACACTCACCGATTATTACAATAGGAGGGTGTGACGATTAACAGCCAAAAACAACTGACCGACTTGGAGCCCGAGGTCCTCGTAGGGAGGTAACATGACATTCAGTAACACTGGGGACAACATGTAACCAATATATGATAATCAATTATCAAAAAGCATATTAAGTGACGGCACCATGAATGTCTTAACTTAGACTGTAATATAACACTGTTATGCATAGACCCCACAATGTTGTGTATGCCGCATAGGCCGGGAAATCGTATAGGCTGAGAAATGTCACATATGCAGTAGGACGTAATACCTACAGATATGTCATCCACTATTCATGTACTTTTCTTTTAAACATGTCAAATCCTGTTCCACTATCCCTTCCAACTAAGTCTGTGAAACAGAGCTCAGATGTGGTCAAAGTAATACTGATGACTTTTAAAAGAAAAACTGCAAGAAGGATGAGAGACAGAGTGTCTTCCTGTCTTCATATTCATTTGGGATTGCTCTCGTCTGGCATCTCTTGAAGGGACTCCATTCCCGTCCTTTGAGAGTGGTGCTTTGTCAAGCGCTGTCAGGCTGTCTGCAGCGCCAGCCCATCCAACAGGGTAATGAGATGGAGACTGGCGCGACCAGGGGGATAGTCCATTAGCAATAAGATCTAATGATCACCGACAATCAGTTCTTATTTGCATTCCCAGATAGAAACATAAACAGCTACCTAGACTATTACTTTGCTTACCACAGATATGTGTTCATTTCTGATTCCCTGCTGTTAAATCAGCTGAATGTTTGGTGGCGATATGACGCTAAAACGACAACCTAGACTTCAATTACCCAAAAGGTAATGCCTGCCTGCTTGAGGCAGCAGCCTCAGCAGTGCACCAAATCAGTAATCATGGAACCCTCAGCCTTAATTCCAATCAAATGGCTTTCTCCAGCCAGAGACTGCCTACCTAACTGTAACCAATACAAACCTTATCTGCTCCTTCAACTAGATGGCAGTCAGTCAAATAAAAACATGGCTTCTCAAGGTGCCAGGGAATTTCACTGACTATGCAGATACACCATATCAGCCATTTACAGACTGCCTGCATGGGGAGAAGACTGGATGGGAGGAAGACTGGATGGGGAGAAGACTGGATGGGAGGAAGACTGGGTGGGAGGAAGACTGGGTGGGAGGAAGAGTTGCTGGTTACTAAACGTTGAAAGAGACGGTATGGGAAGAGAGAGAGAGCTGGTCACCAAACGTTGGAAGAGACGCACGGGGAGAGAGAGAGAGAGCTGGTTACCAAACGTTGGGAGAGATGGTATGGGAAGAGAGAGAGAGAGCTGGTTACCAAACGTTGGAAGAGATGGTATGGGAAGAGAGAGAGAGAGCTGGTTACCAAACGTTGGAAGAGACGCACGGGGAGAGAGAGAGAGAGCTGGTTACCAAATGTTGGGAGAGATGGTATGGGAAGAGAGAGAGAGCTGGTCACCAAACGTTGGAAGAGACGGTATGGGAAGAGAGAGAGAGCTGGTAACCAAAAGTTGGAAGAGACGGTATGGGAAGAGAGAGAGAGCTGGTAACCAAACGTTGGGAGAGATGGTATGGGAAGAGAGAGAGAGAGCTGGTAACCAAACGTTGGAAAAGATGGTATGGGAAGAGAGAGAGAGAGCTGGTTACCAAACGTTGGGAGAGACGGTATGGGAAGAGAGAGAGAGAGCTGGTCACCAAACGTTGGAAGAGACGCACGGGGAGAGAGAGAGAGCTGGTTACCAAACGTTGGGAGAGATGGTATGGGAAGAGAGAGAGAGAGCTGGTTACCAAACGTTGGGAGAGATGGTATGGGAAGAGAGAGAGAGAGCTGGTTACCAAACGTTGGAAGAGATGGTATGGGGAGAGAGAGAGAGCTGGTCACCAAACGTTGGAAGAGACGTACGGGGAGAGAGAGAGAGCTGGTTACCAAACGTTGGAAGAGACAGTATGGGAAGAGAGAGAGAGAGCTGGTTACCAAACGTTGGAAGAGATGGTATGGGGAGAGAGAGAGAGCTGGTTACCAAACGTTGGAAGAGACGCACGGGGAGAGAGAGAGAGCTGGTTACAAAATGTCAGAAAAGATAGTATGGGGAGAGTTGAGCGAGAGAGAGAGAGAGAGAGAGAGAGAGAGAGAGAGAGAGAGAGAGAGAGAGAGAGAGCTGGTTACCAAACGTTGGAAGAGACGCACGGGGAGAGAGAGAGAGCTGGTTACAAAATGTCAGAAAAGATAGTATGGGGAGAGTTGAGCGAGAGAGAGCGAGAGAGAGCGAGAGCGAGAGCGAGAGCGAGAGCGAGAGCGAGAGCGAGAGCGAGAGCGAGAGCGAGAGCGAGAGCGAGAGCGAGAGAGAGAGAGAGAGAGAGAGAGAGAGAGAGAGAGAGAGAGAGAGAGAGAGCTGGTTACTAAATGTTGTAAGTGATGGTATGGGGAGAGTTGAGCAAGAGAGAGAGAGCGAAAGTGAGAGTGAGAGAGAGCTGGTTACTAAACGTTGGAAGAGATGAAGGATCAGCAAGAGATCCAGAGGGTTAGTCAGCACTTCTGGGCTTCCGAGTCCGTATCCCATTGCAGTGGAATAATGCGACGCACGCTTCTCCTATTTCAATACCTTGTGTAAGTTTGCTGCCAGGCTATTCCGTGTCACATGTTCTGTTCTTTACACAGCCTAACACAACACAATACAGTGCCGTGACTTTGACCTGGCAGAGAGAGAACAGAAACACTTCAAATCCCCCATTACCACCATCTTAGCAGCAGTTACCATTTATTATTATTACCTGAAGAGCCAATGGATGGGGGGGTTATATTGGACACAGCCAGCCTAGCGCTCACTGTATCCAGGCAGATATCGTGCCACTATGCTGGCTATTACAGTAAGGAATCTTAATGACATTGTCGCTACATCCTTCATCATACACATCTCGTCTAATACTGATTTATGAGCAAAGCAGCCATTGAGTTACGATGACGGAGTGTGGTGTGACAAATCAGGAGCATACTAGTTTCATCAGGACGCCTCATCAGTGATGGCCAGGTTGAGCAGGTAGCAGGCTCCTTCCTCCAACTGGATTAACATGCTGCAGCAAACAGAGAGGATGATGAGGGAGGGAGAGGTAAAGACAGGAAGTGAGCTTGGCCCTGGTCACCTCACATATCGGTGACTGCAGAGCAGACAAGGAGACATGTGGCAGAGGTCCAGCACCGTCTTATCCACATGCAGCAATCAGGGTCTGCCTGAGAGCGGATCAGTGAAGACGGCTAGTTCTGTAATCAAATGAAAAATGCTTTTTTGATGCTGAGCTCTCCAGTCTGGCCTGCGCGACAGGGCAGCAGCAGACACAGTTAGGGATATTACTCGGCTTTCTCAGGTGACCATTTCCCAATGAGCCGAGAGGGCAATTCATCTACGGGGCGATGGGGCTGGGCAGGCTGCTGTGTCCTTGGGCCGTGTTCTGTGAGCCGTGTCTCAGGCTGCTGTGTCCTTGGGCCGTGTTCTGTGAGCCGTGTCTCAGGCTGCTGTGTCCTTGGGCCGTGTTCTGTGAGCCGTGTCTCAGGCTGCTGTGTCCTTGGGCCGTGTTCTGTGAGCCGTGTCTCAGGCTGCTGTGTCCTTGGGCCGTGTTCTGTGAGCCGTGTCTCAGGCTGCTGTGTCCTTGGGCCGTGTTCTGTGAGCCGTGTCTCAGGCTGCTGTGTCCTTGGGCCGTGTTCTGTGAGCCGTGTCTCAGGCTGCTGAGGAGAGCTCAGAGGTACGCACGCTGCAGCTCCACAAAACGCATGGCATGCTCCCCACTCCCTCCCTCCTTCCTTCCCTCCCTCTCTCCTCTATTCCTCAGTCACGACTCCACACATGGATGGAGGGGGAGAGGAGGAGAGGTGAGGGCCAGTTAAAGTGGGTTCACTGGTCCTGCACCACCACTAGGGGCCAGTAAAGCCACCTGTCTTTAGGGGACGCAGCCAGGGTCACACTGCAGTCAGGGCATGAATAGCATGGTGAGGAATAGTCAAGATAATTCATATCCACCTAAATATAGAAGCGAGGTATTCATTTCACAACATCAATACCACCATATTATAGTGCAGAGTGCACGGCACAGATGAAAGCGAATCGCGCTTTTTCAGGGGCCCTGTCGTCTTCGTTTTAACAGGACGTCAGAGAGAAAACATCCTCCTCCTCTGTACTGTCCGATAGCAACCCTGGCCTGCTGCACATGTCACTCAGTCTAAATATGGAAATAGTTTCTACAGCTGTGGACTTGCTCTCTCTTGCGCTCTGGCAGTCCCTGAGGAATATCCACTAATGCACCAACATGAAAGAAATCAAGGGCTTGACCATGATTACGTCTTTTGGGAATCACTTGACCACTTGACAGTTAGAATAGGGGGAGGAAGAAAGAAGGGTGGGAGGAAGGGAGGGTGGGAGGGAGGGTGGGAGGGGTGACACTAAAACCAAAGTCGTGCCGAGTGTCACGGCCACTATCATAAATCTTCTTCTCAGGTTTCCCCGTCTACCGTTTGATAGTGGCCAAGAAATCGAGGTTGAAAATATCTGTCCCTCTATTTTGGAGTACCCTGCCCTGTGAGAATGAAGGGGGTTTGTTTTGAAACCCAAGGATTGACTGAAGCGCCGCAGGAATTCAAAGGTTGAAAGGACAGTGCTGAGACACAGCTGTTCAAGTCTCACGCACATTGTTGGCGATAGCTGGTCTACTTCAAGCAGACCATTTGGCTGTAGAAACAGTTAGATGCTGTACCTCCCAGTCCCAACAGAACAGCTGTCAGCTACAAACTGTCAGCTACAAACTCCAACCTTGTCAGGAGATCTCCTCAAATTTGCCTACTACTGTCCAAAGACATTTAATAAGATAAATTCCCTAAAACTGTTAGAGTAACACCAGCACACTTTGATCCAACAACCCCATGACCAGAAATGCTCTCTGGAATTAAATACAACTTAAGGCAATCAGAATTACTATAGATAACAAGCCTGGTAGTGCTGAAGCTCCCACTGTGTCCATATCTCAAAGTTCACACTCCTGGTGCCTGCTGCTCCAAGCAGGTTGCCTGCCATGATATTAAAAAGCTCATGTTATTTCGGTGACTGTAGGTTCCTACCACCTAAAACCATCAAGTGTTTAAAGAGCTGACAGCATTTGCCCCTGCACAGACACAAAGAAAATGCCTCCCACTCTGTAAATGTCCTTTGAAATGTCAAAAAGATGCAGACAGTATGGTAAACCGTTCTACATAAGAGACACAGTTACCAGGCAGATACAGGTGATCAGTTTGCTATCAAAACTCCTCAGATATCTGCTCTAACGTAGTGGGTCCTCAGTTCCCTTCAGCCTGCCTAGCATAGCCTATACTCTATAGAAAGAACCTGCATCAACACTTCTATCAGTCAGCGTTGTTCCATACAGCCCTTGAGGAAGAAGTGATCAATGGGTGAGAGAGATGTCTACAGGACATGGCTGTAATAGGGGTTCTTGGCTGAGTGAGCTTTGGAAGTTGGTGGTGACATCCTGAATACCTACAGTAATGGTCAAACAGAAGGCTCAGCCATCTGCTAGCCGTCCTTCCTACTGCAGCCATTAGGGGGCTGATGTCCAGCAGTACCGTAGTGGGTCCTCCTGTCTACTGCAGCCATTAGGGGGCTGATGTCCAGCAGTACCGTAGTGGGTCCTCCTGTCTACTGCAGCCATTAGGGGGCTGATGTCCAGCAGTACCGTAGTGGGTCCTCCTGTCTACTGCAGCCATTAGGGGGCTGATGTTCAGCAGTACCGTAGTGGGTCCTCCTGTCTACTGCAGCCATTAGGGGGCTGATGTCCAGCAGTACCGTAGTGGGTCCTCCTGTCTACTGCAGCCATTAGGGGGTTGATATCCAGCAGTACCGTAGTGGGTCCTCCTGTCTACTGCAGCCATTAGGGGGCTGATGTCCAGCAGTACCGTAGTGGGTCCTCCTGTCTACTGCAGCCATTAGGGGGCTGATGTCCAGCAGTACCGTAGTGGGTCCTCCTGTCTACTGCAGCCATTAGGGGGCTGATGTCCAGCAGTACCGTAGTGGGTCCTCCTGTCTACTGCAGCCATTAGGGGGCCGATGTCCAGCAGTACCGTAGTGGGTCCTCCTGTTTACTGCAGCCATTAGGGGGTTGATATCCAGCAGTACCGTAGTGGGTCCTCCTGTCTACTGCAGCCATTAGGGGGCTGATATCCAGCAGTACCGTAGTGGGTCCTCCTGTCTACTGCAGCCATTAGGGGGCTCATGTCCAGCAGTACCGTAGTGGGTCCTCCTATCCTGGCTGCTGGCCTTCATAGTGCTCCTTAACACCAATTGGCTGTCTTGCCTGCGGCTATGGAACCCTGACCTGTCCACCGGACGTGCTACCTGTCCCAGACCTGCTGTTTTCAACTCTCTAGAGACCGCAGGAGCGGTAGAGATACTCTTAATGATTGGCTATGAAAAGCCAACTGACATTTACTCCTGATTATTATTTGACCATGCTGGTCATTTATGAACATTTGAACATCTTGGCCATGTTCTGTTATAATCTCCACCCGGCACAGCCAGAAGAGGACTGGCCACCCCTGATAGCCTGGTTCCTCTCTAGGTTTCTTCCTAGGTTTTGGCCTTTCTAGGGAGTTTTTCCTAGCCGCCGTGCTTCTACACCTGCATTGCTTGCTGTTTGGGGTTTTAGGCTGGGTTTCTGTACAGCACTTCGAGATATTAGCTGATGTACGAAGGGCTATATAAAATAAACTTGATTTGATTTATCGGGATCCATTTACATTGGAGTCATTTAGGAGACGCTCTTATACAGAGCGACATACCACACAACCACATATTAGTCCCAGTAAGTAGTTACTGCGTCTTATCACTGCCTCCCTCCAACGCCTACGGCTCTTCAACTTTGTCTCCTTTTGAATGATGATTAGGTCTGAAATAACACGGAGAGGTACTGACAGTAATATATTATTTAAAGTACTGACAGCCATTGGTCTCAGGGACAATGGTAGACAGGAAGACACTGTACTAACTAAAGTCAGTTATAGCCTAGGCAAGGCATGGCTACCATTTAGCCTAGCGCTCAACTCAGGAGTTATTAGTCGCAGGCAACCTGTTTTTGGCCCCTAATGAATCTTTCAGTATAAGCCCAACAGTTAAGGTCATTGCGGGAAATTACTACAGGGCCAGATCTCTTTTCCACTTCAGTTTCCACTTTGACTATGGTAGAACGGGCTGTCATGTCAAGGACGTTGCACCAGCTTGTGGTGGTGACTGCGGACCGGCGTATCAGGGGGCAAGAGGGAGGTCCTGGCTGTACTCCTCCGGTGACCGGTTCTCTCTGGGTGAAATGGCACATTCTCCATCAGGGACCCCCCTTGGTGGAGGTAAAGGGCTAATCAGGTCCTTCCAGACATCTAAAGTCCATTTACACATGCCATTCCTTCTAAACAGCAGGATACCTGTCCTGTATGAAATGTACAGCACACAAATGCCTCACCAAGGTAAGCTAAGCCATGGATGGGAGCCCCTGCTGGCATTACTCTGCAGGGTTATGGAATATGATCCTATCTGATTGGTCTATGCTCTAATACATGCATCAATCAACTGGCTATATGTAGGCCTATTAAGCAGTTGGATGCCCCCCAAAAAGTAGTTCCTGTGAACCACACATTTGTGTCATTAAGCTAACAGACCAATGAGCTTTGTGAGGAAAGGTGTCTGGTCTGTGTGTGCTCTCAACCATTCCCTTTCAAAGCCACGTGCGTTCCAACCAAATTAATAGCATTTTATGACAAATTGTGATTAATTCTCATCTTGGCAGGCGACCAAGACAAATCCTTCTCGTTCTATACTTCAATGCATTTCTCGGGTCATTCAGTCTACTGCATGCAGAATGTGATAGTATTTTCACAGAGAAAAACATTACAGATACATTTTTAACACAATTTAACAATAGAAACAGATTCTGCATGTGATTTTATTCTGAAATGTGACCGATGGTAATCCTGCTGCTTGTCTACTGTTTCACCTCAGTGGTGTGAATACAATGTGCCAGTCCCATCACATCCCTGTGGTGGAGCTCTCAGCACCATGTCTCTCTAAAAGGTCAGGCCTTTGGGTGCTAAATATCCAGATCCTTGCACAGATGGGTGGAAACAGAGCCCCCACACCCACCACATCCCCCGGCTCGAACAGCCTGGCGATGACAACCAGAGAGGGTCTCTTCTCCTACGGAGTCCCCTCCTAACCTCAGTGTCCTCCCCCCGGCTCCAACAGCCTGAAGCTGGGTTAGGTAGTATCAGATTAACAACGTTTCCTCCTCTTTGACTGGCTCTATAAATGATTTAGAGCTGCTGAGGGAGACGAGCAGCAGGGGAGTGGTATAATATAGTGGAGGTGGTTGGGGAGGACTGGGCTGGCCATGCAGGGCACAACCCAGCTAAGACAGACTAATGCATTACCTGAAGCTGCTCTGTCTTCTTCTGTGGTACTAATGGATTATGCCGGGGCTCTGTAATCTTTGAGCTTTGTCTCGGTCTGCATGCTCTCTAGATGGACCGACTGTTCTCAGTTCAGTGACTATGGCCTAATGTGGACAGGCTCATAAGAGAGACGATGCAGGCTAATACAGGGTAGTTTAACTCAGTGTAGGTCTACTGTGTTCACTAGAGAAAGGAGATCCTTTAGAAATGAGTAGGGACAGGGTAAGGTGGCGTACTGCCCCGCTGCCCGCCAACTCTTCCTGAGTTTCAGACGCTCAAATATCTTTCATTTGGATCTACCGTGTTGCCTGGAAGAGACTCCGTTAAACTCTGTTAGTTTCTGAGGCGTAGGATGAACAATACCCCACAGTACATTCAACACTTAGTCTGATAGAATAATAGCCCCTTTCACAAGTCCCAATAAAATACCCTTTTTCACAAGACCCAATAAAATACCCTCTTTCACAAGTCCCAATAAAATACCCTTTTTCACAAGTCCCAATAAAATACCCTCTTTCACAAGTCCCAATAAATGACCCTCTTTCACAAGTCCCAATAAATGACCCTCTTTCACAAGTCCCAATAAATGACCCTCTTTCACAAGTCCCAATAAATGACCCTCTTTCACAAGTCCCAATAAATGACCCTCTTTCACAAGACCCAATAAATGACCCTCTTTCACAAGACCCAATAAATGACCCTCTTTCACAAGTCCCAATAAATGACCCTCTTTCACAAGTCCCATAAAAACAACTTTTTCACAAGGCCCAATAAAAGCATCTTTCATAAGTCCTGAAGTCTGATGGATAGATTTGGTCCTGGGCTGTCAAAGAGAGAACACAACAAAGATCTCTTATTCATCAGTTGATTTTGGGGGATAATGTATTACATTTTATTTTAGTCTAAATGTAACTGTGCATTCTACAAAATGATGTCTTGTCAACTGCGAGCATGAACGGAAAAAATCAAATCAAGAAAAAAAATGGATTTTGAACCTTGAACTTACTTGGCAGCCGGTCAAGAACTAAATCTGCTCCTAGACCTGCTGTTAGACTAGGCTACACCTTGACCCATTCTTCCTCTGACATACTTTCACTGCAAATGCATTGCTAGGAAACAAATACTGTAATCACCCCCAGCAGAGCACCTGTGTGAAACATAGAGAGAATATGTAACTTTAGTTCACTACCTGACTGGTTTCATAGGCCAAGCCTTGACGCACTAACTAGGTGTCCTAGTTTACATCAAAACTGAGTAATGAAAAAGAAAAGATGGAGCTAGTGAAAGGTGATGATTCCTGAAGTCAGTACAGGCATGCTCAGCCCAGTCACACCTTTCTCTCTCGCTCTCTGCCCCTTTCTTTGAGGCAGCTGTCTGTCTGCTGACTGATAGTTATCACACCATCCATCTCCGCCAGCTCTCCTCTCATTAGCTGAATGAGCTGTCTGAGGAGGAGGAGGAAAGGAACTGTGGTGGTGAAACTGGCTGGTTTTCTGGTCGGTCCATTTCACCCAATAGATATGGGAGTTTATCAAAATTGGGTTTTGTTTTTGAATTCTTTGTGGGTGTGTTTAATCTGAGGGAAATATGTGTCTCTAATATGGTCATACATTTGGCAGGTTAGTGCAGCTCAGTTTCCACCTCATTTTGTGGGCTCTCTTGAGGGCCAGGTCTTTCTCAATAGCAAGGCTATGTTCACTGAGTCTGTACATAGTCAAACATGTCCTTATTTTTGGGTCTGTCACAGTGGTCAGGTATTCTGCCACTGTGTACTCTCTGTTTAGGGCCAAATAGAATTCTAGTTGGCTCTGTTTTTTTGTTAATTCTTTCCAATGTGTCAAGTAATTATCTATTTGTTTTCTCATGATTTGGTTGTGTTGCTGTCCTGGGGCTCTGTGGGGTTTGTTTGTGTTTGTGAACAGAGCCCCAGGACCAGCTTGCTTAGGGGACTCTTCTCCAGGTTCATCTTTCTGTAGGTGATGGCTTTGTTATGGAAGGTTTGGGAATCGCTTCCTTTTAGGTGGTTGTAGAATTTAATGGCTCATGTCTGGATTTTGATAATTAGCGGGTATCGACCTAATTCTGATCTGCATGCATTATTTGGGGGTTTACATTGTACACTTAGAATATTTTTGATGAATTCTGCCTGCAGAGTATCAATTTGGTGTTTGTCCCATTTTGTGAATTCTTGGTTGGTGAGCGTACCCCAGACCTCACAACCATAAAGGGCAATGGGTTCTATAACTGATTCAAGTATTTTTATGTTCCTTTTGATAGCATAGAAGGCCCTTCTTGCCTTGTCTCTCAGGTCGTTCACAGCTTTGTGGAAGTTACCTGTGGCGCTGATGTTAAGGCTGAGTTAGGTATAGTTTGTTTGTGTGCTGTAGGGCAACGTTATCTAGATGGAATTTGTATTTGTGGTGCTGGCAACTGGACCTTTTTAGGAACACCATTATTTTTGTCTTACTGAGATTTACTCTCTCCCAATCTCCCTCCCTCCAAGCCAGGGAGCATTGTAAAATGCATCACGTTTTGTGGTTTCACAACTCACTGTTCTCCCTCTTCTCTCTCTCTCTCTCTCTCTCAATCTATCCCTCTCGCTCGATCTATCCCTCTCGCTCAATCTATCCCTCTCGCTCAATCTATCCCTCTCGCTCAATCTATCCCTCTCGCTCGATCTATCCCTCTCGCTCGATCCCTCTCTCTCGCTCGATCCCTCTCTCTCGCTCGATCCCTCTCTCTCGCTCGATCCCTCTCTCTCGCTCGATCCCTCTCTCTCGCTCGATCCCTCTCTCGATCTATCCCTCTCTCGATCTATCCCTCTCTCTCTCTCGATCTATCCCTCTCACTCTATCTATCCCTCTCGCTCGATCTATCCCTCTCTCTCTCTCTCTCTCTCTCGATCTATCCCTCTCACTCTATCTATCCCTCTCTCTCGATCTATTCCTCTCGCTCGATCTATCCCTCTCGCTCGATCTATCCCTCTCTCTCGATCTATCCCTCTCTCTCGATCTATCCCTCTCTCTCGATCTATCCCTCTCGCTCGATCTATCCTTCTCTCTCGATCTATTCCTCTCTCTCGATCTATTCCTCTCTCTCGATCTATCCCTCTCTCTCGATCTATCCCCCTCTCTCGATCTATCCCTTTCACTCTATCTATCCCTCTCTCTCTCTCGATCTATCCCTCTCTCTCGATCTATCCCTCTCGCTCGATCTATCCCTCTCTCTCAATCTATCCCTCTCTCTCAATCTATCCCTCTCTCTCAATCTATCCCTCTCTCTCAATCTATCCCTCTCTCTCAATCTATCCCTCTCTCTCAATCTATCCCTCTCTCTCGATCTATCCCTCTCTCTCGATCTATCCCTCTCTCTCGATCTATCCCTCTCTCTCGATCTATCCTTCTCTCTCTCGATCTATCCCTCTCTCTCAATCTATCCCTCTCTCTCAATCTATCCCTCTCTCTCAATCTATCCCTCTCTCTCAATCTATCCCTCTCTCTCGATCTATCCTTCTCTCTCTCGATCTATCCTTCTCTCTCTCGATCTATCCCTCTCTCTCGATCTATCCCTCTCTCTCGATCTATCCCTCTCTCTCGATCTATCCCTCTCGCTCGATCTATCCCTCTCGCTCTATCTATCCCTCTCGCTCTATCTATCCCTCTCGCTCTATCTATCCCTCTCGCTCTATCTATCCCTCTCGCTCTATCTATCCCTCTCGCTCTATCTATCCCTCTCTCTCTCTCTCTCGATCTATCCCTCTCTCTCGATCTATCCCTCTAACTCGATCTATCCCTCTCGCTCGATCTATCCTTCTCTCTCTCGATCTATCCCTCTCTCTCTCTCGATCTATCCCTCTCTCTCGATCTATCCTTCTCTCTCGATCTATCCCTCTCTTTCTCTCTCGATCTATCCCTCTCTCTTGATCTATCCCTCTCTCGATCTATCCCTCTCTCGATCTATCCCTCTCTCAATCTATCCCTCTCTCTCGATATATCCCTCTCTCTCGATCTATCCCTCTCTCTCGATCTATCCCTCTCTCTCGATCTATCCCTCTCGCTCGATCTATCCCTCTCTCTCGATCTATCCCTCTCTCTCGATCTATCCCTCTCTCTCGATCTATCCCTCTCGCTCGATCTATCCCTCTCGCTCGATCTATCCCTCTCGCTCGATCTATCCCTCTCGCTCGATCTATCCTTCTCTCTCTCGATCTATCCCTCTCTCTCGATCTATCCCTCTCTCAATCTATCTCTCTCTCTCTCAATCTATCCCTCTCTCTCGATCTATCCCTCTCTCTCGATCTATCCCTCTCTCTCGATCTACCCCCCTCTCTCTCGATCTACCCCTCTCTCTCTCTCTATCCTTCTCTCTCCTCAGCCCTGGTAGTGGGGTGCTGTGTTTGTGTGTCTGCCGGTATCGGGGAGGTGTGCTGTAGGAGCAGAACAGACAGGTAGGCAGCAGCTCCTCTGGCTGCCATGGCGACAGGAACAGTGCTAAGCGACCTACACCGGCGCTGTGTTAAGCTACACCTTTCCTCCTGCCTGTCTGGCAAAATCTGATGACACACACAACACAAGCCATGAAGGGCACACGGACACCGCAGCACACCCGTCCGACCCTTTGAAATGTGTCATTGGCCTTTGCAGGTCACCAGATACCCATTCTGACAGCTGAATCATGAGAAGAGCCTCGGCAACACTAAAGAGGGGTCTTAATTTCACTTATCATCTTAAGCATGTAAAAAGCCCATTCATTCTGCTGGTGTCTGTAATATTGTAATATGTTAAAGTATGTTACTGGTGGCCGTTCATATTTTTTCATGGCTTTAACCACTCAGCGTGGAGAATACATTATGCACCTCGAGCTCCTACATTTCCCGCAGTTATCAATTTGGTTATTGATTTAATTCATTAGACAAAGTGCTCTCTTCCAGACCCTTAAGCACACAGTCTTCCTCGCCACTCCTCACGACCATTTTACAGCATTGCTATTCACCACCAGGCCCCTCAAAAAGCCTGTGGTAATCTCCATTACTTCAGCTGTCCCAAAGCTGTAACTCACCCACTGTCTGAAGGCTCAGCAACTTATAGAAAGGAACTGGGACTAAGAGGCCCTGGCCTCTCTTCTTCCCAAAAAAACGGGCAACCTTTAGCATAGATGGGGGAAGTTTCATATTGGGCAACAAATGGAGCAAGGTCCCTATAAGTCTAAAGATGCTTGAGGTCCAAGTCCAGTGTGAGCAAAGCTCTTCACCACCTCTTCCCCTAGTGTAGTGGACTACTAGCTTTCACTTTCTAACCTTGGTTCAGGTTTATCAGACGAGGACTTTGTCTACAATCAGTGGCCTCAGAGGGACTTTTACTATGTTGGCTAGTTCCATAAACAAGGTCCAGGCTGATGCAAAGCATGCATTTCAGGGATGAATTAACATAATTAAGTAGCATCACTGAGCCTCTCACATTAAAATACCACCTTTCCTGTAAATCCAGCAAAAAAGAAACGTCCCTTTTTCAGGACCCTGTCTTTAAAAGATAATTTGTAAAAATCCAAATAACTTCACAGATCTTCATTGTAAAGGGTTTAAACACTGTTTCCCATGCTTGTTCAATGAACCATAAACAATTAATGAACATGCACCTGTGGAACGGTCGTTAAGACACTAACAGCTTACAGACGGTAGGCAATTAAGGTCACAGTTATGAAAACTTGGGACACTAAAGAGGCCTTTCTACTGACTCTGGAAAAACACCAAAATAAGGATGCCAAGGATCCCTGCTCATCTGCGTGAACGTGCCTTAGGCATGCTGCAAGGAGGCATGACGACTGCAGATGTGGCCAGGGCAATAAATTGCAATGTCCGTACTGTGAGATGCCTGAGACAGCACTACAGGGAGACAGGACGGACAGCTGATCATCCTCGCAGTGGCAGACCACGTGTAACAACACCTGCACAGGATCGGTATATCCGAACATCACACCTGCGGGACAGGTACAGGATGGCAACAACAACTGCCTGAGTTACACCAGGAACGCACAATCGCTCCATCAGTGCTCAGACTGTCCGCAATAGGCTGAGAGAGGCTGGACTGAGGGCTTGTAGGCCTGTTGTAAGGCAGGTCCTCACCAGACATCACCGGCAACAACTTCGCTGGACCAGACAGAACTGGCAAAAAGTGCTCTTCACTGACGAGACGCGGTTTTGTCTCACCAGGGGTGATGGTCGGATTCGCGTTTATCGTCAAAGGAATGAGCATTACACCGAGGCCTGTACTCTGGAGCGGGGTCGATTTGGAGGTGGAGGCATCGTCATGGTCTGGGGAGGTGTGTCACAGCATCATCGGACTGAGCTTGTTGTCATTGCAGGCAATCTCAACGCTGTGCGTTACAGGGAAGACATCCTCCTCCCTCATGTGGTACCCTTCCTGCAGGCTCATCCTGACATGACCCTCCATCATGACAATGCCACCAGCCATACTGCTCGTTCTGTGCGTGATTTCCTGCAAGACCGGAATGTCAGTGTTCTGCCGTGGCCAGCAAAGGGCCCGGATCTCAATCCCATTGAGCATGTCTGGGACCTGTTGGATCTGAGGTTAAGGGCTAGGGCCATTCCCCCCAGAAATGTCCGGGAACTTGCAGGTGCCTTGGTGGAAGAGTGGGGTAACATCTCACAGCAAGAACTGGCAAATCTGGTGCAGTCTATGAGGAGGAGATGCACTGCAGTACTTAATGCAGCTGGTGGCCACACCAGATACTGACTGTTACTTTTGATTTTGACCCCCCTTTGTTAGTCACATGTCTGTGCTACTTATTCAGTTTATCTCAGTTGTTGAATCTTGTTATGTTCATACAAATATTTACACATGTTAAGTTTGCTGAAAATAAACGCAGTTGACAGTGAGAGGACGTTTCTTTATTTGCTGAGTTTAGTTTTTTTGTGTTGCCAACGTAGTGGTGCGCACACTAAATGATCTTGCACATACTGGGGGTCAAATAATACAAGATTCTTCACTTGGTCGTGAGGATTCTCCATACCACCACATTGTCTCGCCAAAACAATTATGTGATTAGAATGGTAACATAACTGGAACGAGCTGTGGCTCAAAGCAGCATCAAACGTTTTCAGTAAGACATTCACGCTTGGCATACATAACTGAAATATCAAGTCAACATTTTGAATTGAATAACATTGCTTGTGAACTTCAGAAATATAACGATTTGACACTTTGGTTACAGGCAAGTACAAACGCATACTAGTAGTAGTCATGGCTCCTGTTGGAGAGTCTACACATTCTGGGTGATGTGAAACAACAACGACATTCTCTGGCGAGCTCTCGTTGGCTACTGCTGATCACTGTTCTCAAAACTTGTCGTTGCACATCTCACACTACAAGAGCAATGCAGATTTTGTGCAGATAAAATCAAACACGTTTGAAAATAATCGGGACATCTGGGACTGCTCAAAGGCGGGATTGGTAGCCCTCAGATTGGGTCTCTGACCAGTTCACAATAAACAAGCATCGGTGACGACTGCACGCCACAAGTACGCAACGACATGGGGATTTTGCCTACGATCTCAAAAACTTGTCTTGGAAGGCTAAATCAGGGTGAACCCCAGCTTAAGAGTGTCTTTCAGGTGCTTTCTCTCTGTCTCACACACACACAAACACACACACGGACAGAGACTGAGATAGGAGGGAAGGGAGCACGTGTGCCTGGGGTATAATAATCCAGAGGGACGGATGTTAGAGGGATCTGTGAGCTCACAGCAGATGTCGTTCCCTCTTTCACAGCCTATCCAATCCATCACTGTCAAGGTCCGCCTCACTGATAGGACAGTACAGGCAGATGGAGCTACAACAGTCTCCGTGCTCACCAGCCCCCAACTTTTGGGTTGAGCAGCTTACCTACTCAAATACAAGGCTGTTAGCATGTTTGAGAGAGAGAGAGAGAGCGAGAGAGCGAGAGAGCGAGAGAGAAAAAATCCAATATTGATAAACTCCCATGTCTATTGGGTGAAATACCACAGTGATAATAATAGTGATAATAAATTCATGGTTATTGTTTTACCGGTCACATACTCTGGCTATAGTCATGAATGCTTAATGCCGACATGCATCGTCTCTCATATCTCACCTCTCCCCTACTTCCTATTCGTATGATGTACTAGCTGGTTTCATGTTATTTTATTCCTATGATGTACTAGCTGGTTTCATGTTATTTAATTCCTATGATGTGGTAACTGGTTTCATGTTATTTAATTCCTATGATGTGGTAATTGGTTTCATGTTATTTAATTCCTATGATGTACTAGCTGGTTTCATGTTATTTAATTCCTATGATGTGGTAACTGGTTTCATGTTATTTAATTCCTATGACGTACTAGTTGGTTTCATGTTATTTTATTCCTATGATGTACTAGCTGGTTTCATGTTATTTAATAACTATGACGTACTAGTTGGTTTCATGTTATTTAATTCCTATGACGTACAAGTTGGTTTCATGTTATTTAATTCCTATGACGTACTAGCTGGTTTCATGTTTTTTAATTCCTATGATGTGGTAACTGGTTTCATGTTATTTAATAACTATGACGTACTAGCTGGTTACATGTTATTTAATTCCTATGACGTACTAGCTGGTTTCATGTTATTTAATTCCTATGATGTACTAGCTGGTTACATGTTATTTAATTCCTATGACGTACTAGCTGGTTTCATGTTATTTAATTCCTATGATGTACTAGTTGGTTTCATGTTATTTAATAACTATGATGTACTAGCTGGTTTCATGTTATTTAATTCCTATGATGTACTAGTTGGTTTCATGTTATTTAATAACTATGACGTACTAGCTGGTTTCATGTTATTTAATTCCTATGACGTACTAGCTGGTTTCATGTTATTTAATTCCTATGATGTACTAGTTGGTTTCATGTTATTTAATAACTATGATGTACTAGCTGGTTTCATGTTATTTAATTCCTATGATGTACTAGTTGGTTTCATGTTATTTAATAACTATGACGTACTAGCTGGTTTCATGTTATTTAATTCCTATGACGTACTAGCTGGTTTTATGTTATTTAATTCCTATGATGTACTAGTTGGTTTCATGTTATTTCATTCATATGATGTACTAGCTGGTTTCATTTTATTTAATTCCTATGATGTGGTAACTGGTTTCATGTTATTTAATTCCTATGATGTGGTAATTGGTTTCATGTTATTTAATTCCTATGATGTACTAGCTGGTTTCATGTTATTTAATTCCTATGATGTGGTAACTGGTTTCATGTTATTTAATTCCTATGACGTACTAGTTGGTTTCATGTTATTTTATTCCTATGATGTACTAGCTGGTTTCATGTTATTTAATAACTATGACGTACTAGTTGGTTTCATGTTATTTAATTCCTATGACGTACAAGTTGGTTTCATGTTATTTAATTCCTATGACGTACTAGCTGGTTTCATGTTTTTTAATTCCTATGATGTGGTAACTGGTTTCATGTTATTTAATAACTATGACGTACTAGCTGGTTACATGTTATTTAATTCCTATGATGTACTAGCTGGTTTCATGTTATTTAATTCCTATGATGTACTAGCTGGTTACATGTTATTTAATTCCTATGACGTACTAGCTGGTTTCATGTTATTTAATTCCTATGATGTACTAGTTGGTTTCATGTTATTTAATAACTATGATGTACTAGCTGGTTTCATGTTATTTAATTCCTATGATGTACTAGTTGGTTTCATGTTATTTAATAACTATGACGTACTAGCTGATTTCATGTTATTTAATTCCTATGACGTACTAGCTGGTTTCATGTTATTTAATTCCTATGATGTACTAGTTGGTTTCATGTTATTTAATAACTATGATGTACTAGCTGGTTTCATGTTATTTAATTCCTATGATGTACTAGTTGGTTTCATGTTATTTAATAACTATGACGTACTAGCTGGTTTCATGTTATTTAATTCCTATGACGTACTAGCTGGTTTCATGTTATTTAATTCCTATGATGTACTAGTTGGTTTCATGTTATTTCATTCATATGATGTACTAGCTGGTTTCATGTTATTTCATTCATATGATGTGGTAGCTGGTTTCATGTTATTTCATTCCTAAGATGTGGTAGCTGATTTCATGTTATTTAATTCCTATGACGTACTAGCTGGTTTCATGTTATTAAATTCCTATGATGTACTAGCTGGTTTCATGTTATTTAATTCCTATGATGTACTAGCTGGTTTCATGTTCTTTAATAACTATGATGTACTAGTTGGTTTCATGTTATTTTATTCCTATGATGTGGTAACTGGTTTCATGTTATTTAATTCCTATGATGTACAAGCTGGTTTCATGTTATTTAATTCCTATGATGTACTAGCTGGTTTCATGTTATTTAATTCCTATGATGTACTAGTTGGTTTCATGTTATTTTATTGCTATGAGGTACTAGTTGGTTTCATATTATGTAATTCATATGATGTGGTAACTGGTTTCATGTTATTTAATAACTATGATGTACTAGCTGGTTTCATGTTATTTAATTCCTATGACGTACTAGTTGGTTTCATGTTATTTAATAACTATGATGTACTAGCTGGTTTCATGTTATTTCATTCCTATGATGTGGTAGCTGGTTTCATGTTCTTTAATAACTATGATGTACTAGTTGGTTTCATGTTATTTTATTCCTATGATGTACTAGCTGGTTTCATGTTATTTAATTCCTATGACGTACTAGCTGGTTTTATGTTATTTAATAACTATGACGTACTAGTTGGTTTCATGTTATTTTATTCCTATGATGTACTAGCTGGTTTCATGTTATTTAATAACTATGATGTACTAGCTGGTTTCATGTTATTTAATTCCTATGACGTACTAGCTGGTTTCATGTTTTTTAATTCCTATGATGTGGTAACTGGTTTCATGTTATTTAATAACTATGACGTACTAGCTGGTTTCATGTTATTTAATTCCTATGACGTACTAGCTGGTTTCATGTTATTTAATTCCTATGATGTACTAGTTGGTTTCATGTTATTTAATAACTATGATGTACTAGCTGGTTTCATGTTATTTAATTCCTATGATGTACTAGTTGGTTTCATGTTATTTAATAACTATGACGTACTAGCTGGTTTCATGTTATTTAATTCCTATGACGTACTAGCTGGTTTCATGTTATTTAATTCCTATGATGTACTAGCTGGTTTTATGTTATTTAATTCCTATGATGTACTAGTTGGTTTCATGTTATTTCATTCATATGATGTACTAGCTGGTTTCATGTTATTTCATTCATATGATGTGGTAGCTGGTTTCATGTTATTTCATTCCTAAGATGTGGTAGCTGATTTCATGTTATTTAATTCCTATGACGTACTAGCTGGTTTCATGTTCTTTAATAACTATGATGTACTAGTTGGTTTCATGTTATTTTATTCCTATGATGTGGTAACTGGTTTCATGTTATTTAATTCCTATGATGTACAAGCTGGTTTCATGTTATTTAATTCCTATGATGTACTAGCTGGTTTCATGTTATTTAATTCCTATGATGTACTAGTTGGTTTCATGTTAAGTAATTCATATGATGTGGTAACTGGTTTCATGTTATTTTATTGCTATGAGGTACTAGTTGGTTTCATGTTATGTAATTCATATGATGTGGTAACTGGTTTCATGTTATTTAATAACTATGATGTACTAGCTGGTTTCATGTTATTTAATTCCTATGATGTACTAGTTGGTTTCATGTTATTTTATTGCTATGAGGTACTAGCTGGTTTCATGTTATTTAATTCCTATGATGTACTAGCTGGTTTCATGTTATTTAATTCCTATGATGTGGTAACTGGTTTCATGTTATTTAATTCCTATGATGTACTAACTGGTTTCATGTTATTTAATTCCTATGATGTACTAGTTGGTTACATGTTATTTAATTCCTATGATGTACTAGCTGGTTTTATGTTATTTCATTCCTATGATGTGGTAGCTGGTTTCATGTTATTTAATTACTATGATGTACTAGCTGGTTTCATGTTATTTAATTCCTATGACGTACTAGTTGGTTTCATGTTATTTTATTCCTATGATGTACTAGTTGGTTTCATGTTAAGTAATTCATATGATGTGGTAACTGGTTTCATGTTATTTTATTGCTATGAGGTACAAGCTGGTTTCATGTTATTTAATTCATATGATGTGGTAACTGGTTTCATGTTATTTAATTCCGATGATGTACTAGCTGGTTTCATGTTATTTAATTCCTATGATGTACTAGTTGGTTTCATGTTATTTAATTCCTATGATGTACTAGTTGGTTTCATGTTATTTAATAACTATGACGTACTAGCTGGTTTCATGTTATTTAATTCCTATGACGTACTAGCTGGTTTCATGTTATTTAATTCCTATGATGTACTAGCTGGTTTTATGTTATTTCATTCATATGATGTACTAGTTGGTTTCATGTTATTTCATTCATATGATGTACTAGCTGGTTTCATGTTATTTCATTCATATGATGTGGTAGCTGATTTCATGTTATTTAATTCCTAAGATGTGGTAGCTGATTTCATGTTATTTAATTCCTATGACGTACTAGCTGGTTTCATGTTCTTTAATAACTATGATGTACTAGTTGGTTTCATGTTATTTTATTCCTATGATGTGGTAACTGGTTTCATGTTATTTAATTCCTATGATGTACAAGCTGGTTTCATGTTATTTAATTCCTATGATGTACTAGCTGGTTTCATGTTATTTAATTCCTATGATGTACTAGTTGGTTTCATGTTAAGTAATTCATATGATGTGGTAACTGGTTTCATGTTATTTTATTGCTATGAGGTACTAGTTGGTTTCATGTTATGTAATTCATATGATGTGGTAACTGGTTTCATGTTATTTAATAACTATGAGGTACTAGCTGGTTTCATGTTATTTAATT
This sequence comes from Salvelinus alpinus, assembly GCF_045679555.1. Taxonomy (NCBI): domain Eukaryota; kingdom Metazoa; phylum Chordata; class Actinopteri; order Salmoniformes; family Salmonidae; genus Salvelinus; species Salvelinus alpinus. Next base: position 64,500,685 of record NC_092092.1, read on the forward strand.
CCTATGATGTACTAGTTGGTTTCATGTTATTTTATTGCTATGAGGTACTAGCTGGTTTCATGTTATTTAATTCTTATGATGTACTAGCTGGTTTCATGTTATTTAATTCCTATGATGTGGTAACTGGTTTCATGTTATTTAATTCCTATGATGTACTAGCTGGTTTTATGTTATTTCATTCCTATGATGTGGTAGCTGGTTTCATGTTATTTAATTACTATGATGTACTAGCTGGTTTCATGTTATTTAATTCCTATGACGTACTAGTTGGTTTCATGTTATGTAATTCATATGATGTGGTAACTGGTTTCATGTTATTTTATTGCTATGAGGTACAAGCTGGTTTCATGTTATTTAATTCATATGATGTGGTAACTGGTTTCATGTTATTTAATTCCGATGATGTACTAGCTGGTTTCATGTTATTTAATTCCTATGATGTACTAGTTGGTTTCATGTTATTTAATTCCTATGATGTACTAGCTGGTTTCATGTTATTTAATAACTGACATACTAGCTGGTTTCATGTTATTTTATTCCTATGATGTACTAGCTGGTTTAATGTTATTTAATTCCTATGATGTACTAGCTGGTTTAATGTTATTTAATTCCTATGATGTACTAGCTGGTTTTATGTTATTTAATAACTATGACGTACTAGCTGGTTTCATGTTATTTTATTCCTATGATGTACTAGCTGGTTTCATGTTATTTAATAACTATGACGTACTAGCTGGTTTCATGTTATTTTATTCCTATGATGTACTAGCTGGTTTAATGTTATTTAATTCCTATGATGTACTAGCTGGTTTAATGTTATTTAATTCCTATGATGTACTAGCTGGTTTTATGTTATTTAATAACTATGACGTACTAGCTGGTTTCATGTTATTTTATTCCTATGATGTACTAGCTGGTTTCATGTTATTTAATAACTATGACATACTAGCTGGTTTCATGTTATTTAATTCCTATGACGTACTAGCTGGTTTCATGTTATTTAATTCCTATGATGTGGTAACTGGTTTCATGTTATTTAATTCCTATGACGTACTAGTTGGTTTCATGTTATTTTATTCCTATGATGTACTAGCTGGTTTCATGTTATTTAATAACTATGACGTACTAGTTGGTTTCATGTTATTTAATTCCTATGACGTACTAGTTGGTTTCATGTTATTTTATTCCTATGATGTACTAGCTGGTTTCATGTTATTTAATAACTATGACGTACTAGCTGGTTACATATTATTTAATTCCTATGACGTACTAGCTGGTTTCATGTTATTTAATTCCTATGATGTACTAGTTGGTTTCATGTTATTTAATAACTATGATGTACTAGCTGGTTTCATGTTATTTAATTCCTATGATGTACTAGTTGGTTTCATGTTATTTAATAACTATGACGTACTAGCTGGTTTCATGTTATTTAATTCCTATGACGTACTAGCTGGTTTTATGTTATTTAATTCCTATGATGTACTAGTTGGTTTCATGTTATTTAATTCATATGATGTACTAGCTGGTTTCATGTTATTTCATTCATATGATGTGGTAGCTGGTTTCATGTTATTTAATTCCTAAGATGTGGTAGCTGATTTCATGTTATTTAATTCCTATGACGTACTAGCTGGTTTCATGTTCTTTAATAACTATGATGTACTAGTTGGTTTCATGTTATTTAATTCCTATGATGTACAAGCTGGTTTCATGTTATTTAATTCCTATGATGTACTAGCTGGTTTCACGTTATTTAATTCCTATGATGTACTAGTTGGTTTCATGGTATGTAATTCATATGATGTGGTAACTGGTTTCATGTTATTTTATTGCTATGAGGTACTAGTTGGTTTCATGTTATGTAATTCATATGATGTGGTAACTGGTTTCATGTTATTTAATAACTATGATGTACTAGCTGGTTTCATGTTATTTAATTCCTATGATGTACTAGTTGGTTTCATGTTATTTTATTCCTAAGAGGTACTAGCTGGTTTCATGTTATTTAATTCCTATGATGTACTAGCTGGTTTCATGTTATTTAATTCCTATGATGTACTAGTTGGTTTAATGTTATTTAATTCCTATGATGTACTAGCTGGTTTCATGTTATTTAATAACTGACATACTAGCTGGTTTCATGTTATTTTATTCCTATGATGTACTAGCTGGTTTCATGTTATTTAATTCCTATGATGTACTAGCTGGTTTCATGTTATTTAATTCCTATGATGTACTAGCTGGTTTCATGTTATTTAATAACTATGACGTACTAGCTGGTTTCATGTTATTTTATTCCTATGATGTACTAGCTGGTTTCATGTTATTTAATAACTATGACGTATTAGCTGGTTTCATGTTATTTTATTCCTATGATGTACTAGTTGGTTTCATGTTATTTAATTCCTATGACGTACTAGCTGGTTTCATGTTATTTAATTCCTATGACGTACAAGCTGGTTTCATGTTATTTAATTACTATGATGTACTAGCTGGTTTCATGTTATTTAATTCCTATGACGTACTAGTTGGTTTCATGTTATTTTATTCCTATGATGTACTAGTTGGTTTCATGTTATGTAATTCATATGATGTGGTAACTGGATTCATGTTATTTTATTCCTATGATGTACTAGCTGGTTTCATGTTATTTAATTCCTATGATGTACTAGTTGGTTTCATGTTATGTAATTCATATGATGTGGTAACTGGTTTCATGTTATTTTATTGCTATGAGGTACAAGCTGGTTTCATGTTATTTAATTCATATGATGTGGTAACTGGTTTCATGTTATTTAATTCCGATGATGTACTAGCTGGTTTCATGTTATTTAATTCCTATGATGTACTAGTTGGTTTCATGTTATTTAATTCCTATGATGTACTAGTTGGTTTCATGTTATTTAATAACTATGACGTACTAGCTGGTTTCATGTTATTTAATTCCTATGACGTACTAGCTGGTTTCATGTTATTTAATTCCTATGATGTACTAGCTGGTTTTATGTTATTTCATTCATATGATGTACTAGTTGGTTTCATGTTATTTCATTCATATGATGTACTAGCTGGTTTCATGTTATTTCATTCATATGATGTGGTAGCTGATTTCATGTTATTTCATTCCTAAGATGTGGTAGCTGATTTCATGTTATTTAATTCCTATGACGTACTAGCTGGTTTCATGTTCTTTAATAACTATGATGTACTAGTTGGTTTCATGTTATTTTATTCCTATGATGTGGTAACTGGTTTCATGTTATTTAATTCCTATGATGTACAAGCTGGTTTCATGTTATTTAATTCCTATGATATACTAGCTGGTTTCATGTTATTTAATTCCTATGATGTACTAGTTGGTTTCATGTTAAGTAATTCATATGATGTGGTAACTGGTTTCATGTTATTTTATTGCTATGAGGTACTAGTTGGTTTCATGTTATGTAATTCATATGATGTGGTAACTGGTTTCATGTTATTTAATAACTATGATGTACTAGCTGGTTTCATGTTATTTAATTCCTATGATGTACTAGTTGGTTTCATGTTATTTTATTGCTATGAGGTACTAGCTGGTTTCATGTTATTTAATTCCTATGATGTACTAGCTGGTTTCATGTTATTTAATTCCTATGATGTGGTAACTGGTTTCATGTTATTTAATTCCTATGATGTACTAACTGGTTTCATGTTATTTAATTCCTATGATGTACTAGTTGGTTACATGTTATTTAATTCCTATGATGTACTAGCTGGTTTTATGTTATTTCATTCCTATGATGTGGTAGCTGGTTTCATGTTATTTAATTACTATGATGTACTAGCTGGTTTCATGTTATTTAATTCCTATGACGTACTAGTTGGTTTCATGTTATTTTATTCCTATGATGTACTAGTTGGTTTCATGTTATGTAATTCATATGATGTGGTAACTGGATTCATGTTATTTTATTCCTATGATGTACTAGCTGGTTTCATGTTATTTAATTCCTATGATGTACTAGTTGGTTTCATGTTATGTAATTCATATGATGTGGTAACTGGTTTCATGTTATTTTATTGCTATGAGGTACAAGCTGGTTTCATGTTATTTAATTCATATGATGTGGTAACTGGTTTCATGTTATTTAATTCCGATGATGTACTAGCTGGTTTCATGTTATTTAATTCCTATGATGTACTAGTTGGTTTCATGTTATTTAATTCCTATGATGTACTAGCTGGTTTCATGTTATTTAATAACTGACATACTAGCTGGTTTCATGTTATTTTATTCCTATGATGTACTAGCTGGTTTAATGTTATTTAATTCCTATGATGTACTAGCTGGTTTAATGTTATTTAATTCCTATGATGTACTAGCTGGTTTTATGTTATTTAATAACTATGACGTACTAGCTGGTTTCATGTTATTTTATTCCTATGATGTACTAGCTGGTTTCATGTTATTTAATAACTATGACGTACTAGCTGGTTTCATGTTATTTTATTCCTATGATGTACTAGCTGGTTTAATGTTATTTAATTCCTATGATGTACTAGCTGGTTTAATGTTATTTAATTCCTATGATGTACTAGCTGGTTTTATGTTATTTAATAACTATGACGTACTAGCTGGTTTCATGTTATTTTATTCCTATGATGTACTAGCTGGTTTCATGTTATTTAATAACTATGACGTACTAGCTGGTTTCATGTTATTTAATTCCTATGACGTACTAGCTGGTTTCATGTTATTTAATTCCTATGATGTGGTAACTGGTTTCATGTTATTTAATTCCTATGACGTACTAGTTGGTTTCATGTTATTTTATTCCTATGATGTACTAGCTGGTTTCATGTTATTTAATAACTATGACGTACTAGTTGGTTTCATGTTATTTAATTCCTATGACGTACTAGTTGGTTTCATGTTATTTTATTCCTATGATGTACTAGCTGGTTTCATGTTATTTAATAACTATGACGTACTAGCTGGTTACATGTTATTTAATTCCTATGACGTACTAGCTGGTTTCATGTTATTTAATTCCTATGATGTACTAGTTGGTTTCATGTTATTTAATAACTATGATGTACTAGCTGGTTTCATGTTATTTAATTCCTATGATGTACTAGTTGGTTTCATGTTATTTAATAACTATGACGTACTAGCTGGTTTCATGTTATTTAATTCCTATGATGTACTAGTTGGTTTCATGTTATTTAATTCATATGATGTACTAGCTGGTTTCATGTTATTTAATTCCTATGATGTACTAGCTGGTTTCATGTTATTTCATTCATATGATGTGGTAGCTGATTTCATGTTATTTAATTCCTATGACGTACTAGCTGGTTTCATGTTCTTTAATAACTATGATGTACTAGTTGGTTTCATGTTATTTAATTCCTATGATGTGGTAACTGGTTTCATGTTATTTAATTCCTATGATGTACAAGCTGGTTTCATGTTATTTAATTCCTATGATGTACTAGCTGGTTTCACGTTATTTAATTCCTATGATGTACTAGTTGGTTTCATGTTATGTAATTCATATGATGTGGTAACTGGTTTCATGTTATTTTATTGCTATGAGGTACTAGTTGGTTTCATGTTATGTAATTCATATGATGTGGTAACTGGTTTCATGTTATTTAATAACTATGATGTACTAGCTGGTTTCATGTTATTTAATTCCTATGATGTACTAGTTGGTTTCATGTTATTTTATTGCTAAGAGGTACTAGCTGGTTTCATGTTATTTAATTCCTATGATGTACTAGCTGGTTTCATGTTATTTAATTCCTATGATGTACTAGTTGGTTTCATGTTATTTAATTCCTATGATGTACTAGCTGGTTTCATGTTATTTAATAACTGACATACTAGCTGGTTTCATGTTATTTTATTCCTATGATGTACTAGCTGGTTTCATGTTATTTAATTCCTATGATGTACTAGCTGGTTTCATGTTATTTAATTCCTATGATGTACTAGCTGGTTTCATGTTATTTAATAACTATGACGTACTAGCTGGTTTCATGTTATTTTATTCCTATGATGTACTAGCTGGTTTCATGTTATTTAATAACTATGACGTATTAGCTGGTTTCATGTTATTTTATTCCTATGATGTACTAGTTGGTTTCATGTTATTTAATTCCTATGACGTACTAGCTGGTTTCATGTTATTTAATTCCTATGACGTACAAGCTGGTTTCATGTTATTTAATTGCTATGATGTACTAGCTGGTTTCATGTTATTTAATAACTATGATGTGGTAGCTGGTTTCATGTTATTTTATTCTTGTGATGTGCTAGCTGGTTTCATGTTATTTTGATATGCTAACCTGAATGGCACTCTAGTGTATTCCAAGAACTGCCTTGTCGGATTAAGGTTGAGACGTACCAGATGTGTGCTCAGATATCGGACACAACCTCACAACCCCAGTAACCTCACAGCCCCAGTAACCTCACAACCCCAGTAACCTCAGTAACCCCAGTAACCTCACAGCCCCAGTAACCTCACAGCCCCAGTAACCTCAGCAACCCCAGTAACCTCACAATCCCAGTAACCTCACAGCCCCAGTAACCTCACAGCCCCAGTAACCTCACAGCCCCAGTAACCCCAGTAACCCCAGTAACCTCAGCAACCCCAGTATCTCAGCAACCTCAGTAACCTCAGCAACCCCAGTAACCTCAGCAACCCCAGTAACCTCAGCAACACCAGTAACCTCACAATCCCAGTAACGTCACAGCCCCAGTAACCTCACAACCCCAGTAACCTCAGTAACCCCAGTAACCCCAGTAACCTCAGCAACCCCAGTAACCTCAGCAACCCCAGTAACCTCAGCAACCCCAGTAACCTCAGCAACCCCAGTAACCTCAGCAACCCCAGTAACCTCAGCAACCCCAGTAACCTCAGCAACACCAGTAACCTCAGCAACACCAGTAACCTCAGCAACACCAGTAACCTCAGCAACACCAGTAACCTCAGCAACCCCAGTAACCTCAGCAACCCCAGTAACCTCAGCAACCCCAGTAACCTCAGCAACACCAGTAACCTCAGCAACCCCAGTAACCTCATAGCCCCAGTAACCTCACAGCCCCACTAACCTCATTACCCCAGTAACCTCAGCAACACCAGTAACCCCAGTAACCTCAGCAACCCCAGTAACCCCAGTAACCTCCGCAACACCAGTAACCTCAGCAACACCAGTAACCTCAGCAACCCCAGTAACCTCAGCAACCCCAGTATCCTCACAACCCCAGTAACCTCAGCAACACCAGTAACCTCAGCAACACCAGTAACCTCAGCAACCCCAGTAACCTCAGCAACCCCAGTATCCTCACAACCCCAGTAACCTCAGCAACACCAGTAACCCCAGTAACCTCAGCAACCCCAGTAACCCCAGTAACCTCAGCAACCCCAGTAACCTCAGCAACCCCAGTAACCTCAGCAACACCAGTAACCTCAGCAACACCAGTAATCTCACAGCCCCAGTAACCTCACAGCCCCAGTAACCTCACAGCCCCAGTAACCTCAGCAACCCCAGTAACCTCAGCAACCACAGTAACCTCAGCAACCACAGTAACCTCAGCAACCCCAGTAACCTCAGCAACCCCAGTAACCTCACAGCCCCAGTGACCTCAGCAACACCAGTAACCTCAGCAACACCAGTAACCTCACAACCCCAGTAACCCCAGCAACACCAGTAACCTCAGCAACACCAGTAACCTCACAACCCCAGTAACTTCACAACCCCAGTAACCTCAGCAACCCCAGTAACCTCAGCAATACCAGTAACCTCAGTAACCTCAGCAACCCCAGTAACCTCAGCAACACCAGTAACCCCAGTAACCTCAGCAACCCCAGTAACCTCAGCAACCCCAGTAACCTCACAACCCCAGTAACTTCACAACCCCAGTAACCTCACAACCCCAGTAACCTCACAACCCCAGTAACCTCAGCAACCCCAGTAACCTCACAACCCCAGTAACCTCACAACCCCAGTAACCTCACAACCCCAGTAACCTCACAACCCCAGTAACCTCACAACCCCAGTAACCTCACAACCCCAGTAACTTCACAACCCCAGTAACCTCAGCAATACCAGTAACCTCAGCAATACCAGTAACCTCAGCAATACCAGTAACCTCAGCAATACCAGTAACCTCAGTAACCTCAGCAACCCCAGTAACCTCAGCAACACCAGTAACCCCAGTAACCCCAGCAACCCCAGTAACCTCACAACCCCAGTAACTTCACAACCCCAGTAACCTCACAACCCCAGTAACCTCACAGCCCCAGTAACCTCACAACCCCAGTAACTTCACAACCCCAGTAACCTCAGCAACCACAGTAGCCTCACAACCCCAGTAACCTCAGCAACCCCAGTAACCTCACAACCCCAGTAACCTCAGCAACCCCAGTAACCTCACAACCCCAGTAACCTCACAACCCCAGTAACCTCACAACCCCAGTAACCTCACAACCCCAGTAACCTCACAACCCCAGTAACCTCAGCAACCCCAGTAACCTCACAACCCCAGTAACCTCACAACCCCAGTAACCTCAGCAACCCCAGTAACCTCACAACACCAGTAACCTCACAACCCCAGTAACCCCAGTAACCTCACAACCCCAGTAACCTCACAACCCCAGTAACCTCAGCAACACCAGTAACCTCAGCAACACCAGTAACCTCACAACCCCAGTAACCTCAGCAACACCAGTAACCTCAGCAACACCAGTAACCTCACAACCCCATTAACCTCACAACCCCACAAGCCCAGTGACCCCACAACGTCTTGTGTGTTGCCCCTGCCTCCCGTTCTGCTCCAAACTCCACCCCTGTGCCTTACCTGGCCCACAGCCAATGCAATCAGCAGTGATGTCCTTGAGAGTCAAACAGAGTGAGGGATACATCTGTGACACATTATCACCGGGCTCTCAACCCATTGCTAAATCACCCCCACTGCGACCCAGCCCTCAAACGACAGTCAACAACACCCCCAAGTCTTCTTCAATCTGATATTGACAGGGACATGGTCAACATGTGAATAAATTAGGGAAGATTTACACCATGCAGCCATGTCTGAGTTACTACCCGAAGATCCCCACCCCCGGACAGAGACCCTCCTCCACGTGTCTGAGTGTGAGGACGTGTTTGTGTGTGTGTGTGTGTGTGTGTGTGTGTGTGTGTGTGTGTGTGTGTGTGTGTGTGTGTGTGTGTGTGTGTGTGTGTGTGTGTGTGTGTGTGTGTGTGTGTGTGTGTGTGTGTGTGTGTGTGTGTGTGTGCGCGCGTGTCTATGTGTGTGGCTGGGTGTGATAAGGCACTGTAGCGAGGTGCATGTTTGACTGTGTGGGTGTCAGCCTTAGGAAGCCATCCGAACTCCATCTGTACCACAGAACACTGTGTGGTGTCAGCCTTAGGAAGCCATCCGAACTCCATCTGTACCACAGAACACTGTGTGGTGTCAGCCTCAGGAAGCCATCCTAACTCCATCTGTACCACAGAACACTGTGTGGTGTCTGCCTCAGGAAGCCATCCTAACTCCATCTGTACCACAGAACACTGTGTGGTGTCAGCCTCAGGAAGCCATCCTAACTCCATCTGTACCACAGAACACTGTGTGGTGTCTGCCTCAGGAAGCCATCCTAACTCCATCTGTACCACAGAACACTGTGTGGTGTCTGCCTCAGGAAGCCATCCTAACTCCATCTGTACCACAGAACACTGTGTGGTGTCTGCCTCAGGAAGCCATCCTAACTCCATCTGTACCACAGAACACTGTGTGGTGTCAGCCTCAGGAAGCCATCCGAACTCCATCTGTACCACAGAACACTGTGTGGTGTCAGCCTCAGGAAGCCATCCTAACTCCATCTGTACCACAGAACACTGTGTGGTGTCTGCCTCAGGAAGCCATCCTAACTCCATCTGTACCACAGAACACTGTGTGGTGTCAGCCTCAGGAAGCCATCCTAACTCCATCTGTACCACAGAACACTGTGTGGTGTCAGCCTCAGGAAGCCATCCTAACTCCATCTGTACCACAGAACACTGTGTGGTGTCTGCCTCAGGAAGCCATCCGAACTCCATCTGTACCACAGAACACTGTGTGGTGTCAGCCTCAGGAAGCCATCCTAACTCCATCTGTACCACAGAACACTGTGTGGTGTCAGCCTCAGGAAGCCATCCGAACTCCATCTGTACCACAGAACACTGTGTGGTGTCTGCCTCAGGAAGCCATCCTAACTCCATCTGTACCACAGAACACTGTGTGGGTGTCTGCCTCAGGAAGCCATCCTAACTCCATCTGTACCACAGAACACTGTGTGGTGTCTGCCTCAGGAAGCCATCCTAACTCCATCTGTACCACAGAACACTGTGTGGTGTCTGCCTCAGGAAGCCATCCTAACTCCATCTGTAACACAGAACACAGTGTGCATCCCTACATTTTCCCAATATTTTCTTATCCAAGTGGCTGACATTTGGGGTGCTTTTCATTACAGAGAGAAGAACACCACAGATGCCTGAGGGGGGATGGGGACAAGGCAAAGCAGCCATTTGCTCACCTCACTCAAAGGATTTCCTTCAGGGCTCATCATCACGACTCACTCTGGACACAGTGGCTTAGCCTTAGCACTACTGACTGACATCCTGCCTAACAGTAACAGCGATTGCTAAATTAGCCTCTTGAATTCCACACTTTCACACAGAGACAGAATAGTACTAGAGACCTGGCAGTAACGCTGGACTGTTAAGACCAGACTCCCTGGCTGCTATCTTTCCCCTTTACCATTTTGGACACCTGGGTGAAATGGGCAAAAGAGCAGGTGGTGTCAATCAGAATAGCCGGTGTGGGAGGGAGCTTAATGAAATGTGAGCAGATAACTGGGCTTAGTGCTTAAGGTCTTACTGTTCGAAGGGTTCAAAAAAAACATTCGGAATTACAGTACTGGTTTTAAATCCACTGCTGTTTTCCTGTATTTGCAGTCTTGCAGGCATTGTACTGTCGAAATTGAGTTATAAAGAAAAAAAAACTCACATAGAAATGACCTGTCACATTTACTCGACACAACAACCCTAAAAAACATCTTCCTAACTTGACCAAATGAAAAAAAACATTTTACAAGCTGACACAGTTGGCTGTCTTTCCCTTTGGAGACGAGACTTTAGTGGAGAAAGCAGTGAACCTAACATTATTTCACCATGTTGCTACAGTTAGGCTACAGTATGAGAAATCATTGTGAGCAGATCTGTCTTTGGTGACGTGTTGGTTAGCGTTTCGATTTTTTCCAAGAGAAATCCAGTGGAATAACCCTGTTGAAACAAGAGGGACTATGAGAACCATGTCAGTGAACTGTGTGGCCCAAACAGCACGTGACTGAACAGCTCACAGAGCACCACGGCCATATTTGGTAGAAAACACCCATCTGAGTAAAACTGTGATGGAGGAAAGAGTCTGCTCTAGATCCTGCTAGGCTGCTTCCTCTATCGATCCCCTAACACCAGTCTAATCAAGACAAGCCCAATGACTGAATCAAAATTAGAGTTACACAAATCTGGCTTTTGTCAACCTGCCAAAAAATAACAAAGATGGTGTGTGCCTGTGTGTGCGCATGCATGTGTGTCATCGGTGCAGCCTATCCTATCAGAGAGCAGCAGCTGCGGTTGAAAAGGACATGGGTGACTACAAAAGCACATGCGTTCCCTCATCAGAAAGGGCGCTAGACCTTTGAACTTCACAGCTGTCCGATCAAAGAGCATCTTCCTTTGAGATTTCAACAAACAGCCTTGTCTCTGCCTGTCCCGCTATCGCACAGATCCACGGCAATCACACAACACGAGCCGATACACATGTAAAAATCACATGCTTCACAAAGGTTACAATCAAGACTACAAATGTTATCTATTCATCTCTCTTATTAAATTAGACAAAAAAGGCAATTATTCACAGTTTCAAACAGACCCAAAATGGCCTCTCTCCATCAAACAACCGACCAATCAGCCTGTTACAAGTGTTTAACAAACTTTTTGAAAAAATTGTGTTTGATCAAATATAAAAGTTATTTAACTTCTTCGGGGTAGGGGGCAGCATTTTCACTTTTGGATAAATAGCGTGCCCAATTTCAACTTCCTTCTACTCATCCCCAGAATATAAGATATGCATATATTAGTAGATTTAGATAGAAAACACTCTGAGGTTTCTAAAACTGTTTGAATCATGTCTGTGAGCATAACATAACTTATGTAGCAGGCAAAACCCCGAGGACAAACCATTCCGAATTTTTATTTTTTTGAGGTCACTGTCTTTTAATGAGATTTCATTGGGACACCAGATTTCTAAGGGACTTGTTTGCAGTTCCTACCGCTTCCACTGGATGTCACCAGTCTTTGGAAATTGGTTGAGGTTATTCCTTTGTGTAATGAAGAAGTACGGCCATCGTAAAGGAGGGTCCACTTGAAGTAAATTGTTTGAGAGAGGCACATTACCAAAAAAGTTGCATCAGTTTGTTTTCTTTTTGTATTGAACACAGATTATCCCGTCTTCAAATTGATCGATTATTAACGTTTAAAAATACCTAACGTTGTATTACAAAAGTAGTTTGAAATGTTTTGGTAAAGTTTACATGTAACTTTTGATATATTTTGTAGTGGCGTTGCGCAAGTTGGAAGCTGTGTTTTTCTGGATGAGACGCGCCAAATAAATTGACATTTTGGATATATATCGACGGAATTAATCGAACAAAAGGACCATTTGTGATGTTTTTGGGACATATTGGAGTGCCAACAAAATAATTTGTTCGATATAATTCGCATGAATTATATTTTTATTTCTGCGTTTTGTGTCGTGCCTGCAGTGTTGAAATATGCTACTCTCTTTGTTTACTGTTTGTGCTATCATCAGATAATAGCATCTTATGCTTTCGCCGAAAAGCCTTTCTGAAATCTGACATGTTGGCTGGATTCACAACGAGTGTAGCTTTAATTTGGTATCTTACATGTGTGATTTAATGAAAGTTAGATTTTTATATCATTTTATTTGAATATGGCGCTCTTTATTTTCCCTGGCTATTGGCCAGAGAGATTAAAAACATACAAAAAACAGACCTTCAGCATGCTTATAGGGAAGAGCACTCAACATGCTCAGCACTGGCACAAATGACTTATGATTGGCTGAAATAAACTGATAGTAAGAAGATTGTGGGGGCTGTTTTGTTAGACTGCAGCAGTGCAGCATTTGATGTCATTGATCATAACCTATTGCTGAAAAAACTTAGGTGTTATGGATTTGGATGCTGTGCCTTATTATGGATTCAGAGATACATATCTAACAGATCAAAGAGGATATTTGTTAATGGAAGCCTCTCATGCAAATAGGCTGGTGCTAAATATCTCAAAAACAAAAAGCATAATTTTTGGGACAAATCACTCACTCAACGCTAAACCTCATTTAGATCTATTATTGAATAATGTGGCTATTGAGCAAGTTGAGGAGACTAAACTGATGGGTGTAACCCTAGATAGCAAGCTTTCATGGTCAAAACATATAGACTCAATGGTTGCTAAAATGGGAAGAGGTCTGTCCATCCTTCTTGACATCTCAGTCAACCAGACAGGTCCTACAGGCCCTAGTTTTGCCGCACCTGGACTACTGCCCAGCTGTGTGGTCATGTGCGCGGCAGAGAATGATATAGGTAAATTGCAGTTGGTCCAGAAAGAAGCAGCACGTATCACACTTAGATGTACACAGAGGGAAAGTGTCAGTAACATGCATGTCAGTCTCTCCTGGCTCAAAGTTGAGGAGAGATTGGCTGCATCACTATTGGTCTTTGTGCGAGGTATTGATGTGTTGAAGGTACCAAACTGTATGTTCAAGCAGTTGGCACACAGTTCGGACACTGATCTGTACAACACAAGACAGAGGTACGTTCACAATCTCCAGGTCCAGAACAGAGGCTGGGAAATGCACAGTATTAAATAGAGCCATGATTACCCCAGGTAACTCAAGCTAGCAATAAAACCTGTTAAAAAAACAGATAAAAGAACATCTTACTGCACAAAGGGGACTGTGAAGAGACACGGCCATTTAATACATCTTGTATTGCAATTTGCACTGTAGTATGTATTAGACCTAGATATTGTGTGTATGTACTGATATGTAGGCTATGTGTGACGTTTAAGTGTATGTATTTCAGTCCTTGACTAAAAATGTTCTATACTATGTATATGTTTCATGTGGACACCTGTCTTCAAATTATACCAAAACCTCTCTATCATTTTCTCAGGGCTATAAGGCACCATGTGGCTACTTGAAACTACTGCTTTACATTCCCAAGCTCTGCAGTAGAGATCGACCGATTATGATTTTTCAACGCCAATACCGATACCGATTATTGGAGGACCAAAATTTAAAAGAAAAAGATTTGTAATAATGACAATTACAACAATACTGAATGAACACTTATTTTAACTTAATATAATACATCAATAAAATCAATTTAGCCTCAAATAGATAATGATGTTCAATTTGGCTTAAATAATGCAAAAACAAAGTGTTGGAGAAGTAAAAGTGCAATATGTGCCATGTAAAAAAGCTAACGTTTAAGTTCCTTGCTCAGAACATGAGAACATATGAAAGCTGGTGGTTCCTTTTAACATGAGTCTTCAATATTCCCAGGTAAGAAGTTTTAGGTTGTAGTTGTTATAGGAATTATAGGACTATTTCTCTCTATACGATTTGTATTTCATATACCTTTGACTATTGGATGTTCTTATAGGCACTTTAGTATTGCCAGTGTAACAGTATAGCTTCCATCCCTCTCCTCGCCCCTACCTGGGATCGAACCAGGAACACATCGATAACAGCCACCATCGAAGCAGCGTTACCCATGTAGAGCAAGGGGAACAACCACTCCAAGTCTCAGAGCGAGTGACGTTTGAAACGCTATTAGCGCGCACCCCGCTAACTAGCTAGCCATTTCACATCGGTTACACCAGCCTAATCTCGGGAGTTGATAGGCTTGAAGTCATAAACAGCTCAATGCTTGAAGCACAGCGAAGAGCTGCTGGCAAAACGCACGAAAGTGCTGTTTGAATGAATGCTTATGAGCCTGCTGGTGCCTACCATCGCTCAGTCAGACTGCTCTATCAAATCATAGACTTAATAATAACATAATAACACACACAAATACGGGCTTTAGGTCATTAATTAATATGGTCGAATCCGGAAACTATCATCTCAAAAACAAGATGTTTATTCTTTCAGTGAAATACGGAACCGTTCCGTATTTTATCTAACGGGTGGCATCCCTAAGTCTAAATATTCCAGCAACGATTGTGCTTTTTTCGCAAAATCACTTTTGTTAAATCATCCACCGTTTGGCGAAGTTGGCTGTCTTTGTTAGGAAGAAATAGTCTTCACAGTTCGCAGGCAATATTAACTAAATATGCAGGTTTAAAAATATATACTTGTGTATTGATTTTAAGAAAGGCATTGATGTTTATGGTTAGGTACACATTGGAGCAACGACAGTCCTTTTTCGCGAATACGCACCGCATCGATTATATGCAACGCAGGACACGCTAGATAAACTAGTAATATCATCAACCATGTGTAGTTAACTAGTGATTATGATTGATTGATTGTTAGCTGGCTTATGAAAAATATTAAAACATATATTAAAAAAGAACTAAGCAGATATGTCTGCTCCAGGCAGACATGCAGCGCTAGAAACTTGTTTTCTGGGGAAGTTAACAGTAAATAAGACATGGCTGTGAAGCTCGTTCGGCCAGTACTGTTAATCACTGCATCATGTTCCTGCTGTTAGAGGACTGTGTGACGCTGTATCCTCTGTTCCACTGTTCCTGTGGCAGAGATAAGAGGAAAGGTAGATGAGGGGGAACAGTGGAGGGATTGTGAAAGAGAGGTCCTGGAGGACTGGCCAGGCATGATGATAAGTGGATACACACACCAGGTGATCCATCTCCATGCCTTTCTCTCCTCTCCAGTCCTGATCCCATCCCACCTCATGTCATCCATCAGGAGGTGTCCCCCGTGACAGCGCACAGAGAAGAGAAGAGAGCTGGCCTTGGTGGAGGAAAGAAGCATACCTTCACATCTCAGTAGCCCTGCAGGACACCAGAGGACCAGTAGGGGGTGTGTGCTCTGTGCTGCTGGCGCTCTGCTGTCATTCACAGCCATGCTACTCCACTAATGGAAGCCCCCAGCAGTGGCACACACACGACGCACACACGACTGATGTGCGCCTTTGATGAAAGCTAGGGGTTTGCCAGTGACATAGAGAGAAAACAGACCTCTGTACCTGCCGGGCAAATACCTGAGGTATGGTGCGCTGAAAAATTAATTGGCGTTTTGTAAAGCACTCTATGTCACGGTAAGTGCTGCTTGAGAATATTTCAGGAGCAGGAGTGGGAGTCAGCAGGCAGTACAGTACAGCGCTGGGTTTTGTCGCAGTGTGAATTAGTGGGTGTTTACCAGGAAGTGTAGGATGTACTTACAGAAGGCTCACTGCTAGACGAGGAGAGGATGGCTTACATAATTAGAGTCGTTTGCTAATCCGACAGAAATGCAACACGACTGGCCTCACATTCATGGAAATGGATTGTGAAACGTGAAAAGTTAATGCCGATGTAGTAACTTGGCCCTTGACCTACTCTAGGGATAAATAGGTTAAACGTTTGCGTGAGTAAATTTTTTCATGTATTTCAATATGTGTTGCTGGTATGACTTGTTCCTTCATCTCGGCTGCTTTGCAAAAAACACAGTGCTAGAACAATCTAGAAAAACTTCCCCTGCAGGTCTTAAACAATTCCAGCTCTATTCAGCTTTGTTTTGTACCAAACTTAAGGCTAACCCACATGAAACAAATGGTCCAGTGTGCCTCTCCCATTCTAATGACCCTTCAGATAGAGAGAGACACCCCTCTGAAAGCATTCAGTCCTCACTATGGCCCATCACTATCAACAGACCATCCTGGTGACACCACCCAAACACTGCCCCAACATAAAAGGACAACTCCAGCAGCCTCCACATGGCCGACTCCTAAGTAGGCAGGATTGTCAGTGATACCGCGGCTTGGCCGAAGCCTCTATTACATGGCCTTTTGAGTCCCCGGTGAGGTGGCATTCCCTGCCATACTGTCGTCAAATAGGGCTAGGCTTTAACATGAGCCATCTGAAGAACACACATCAGACCAGGCTGCTGAGGAGATCCAACTCAGTCCCGTGACTTCATTCACTTCATTGCATCTACATAGTTACTGAGAAAGGAAAACTGAAATGGCTTAGCATAAAACAGCTCTTCCCAGACATTATTATACCTTCCTCATTTCTAGACTTGCAGCCAGCCACAGACCTTGTCCCTTTATCTAAACATCATCGAAACAGAGTGTTGAGAAAGCAGAAGCAATCTCTTGAGAAAGCATCTGGAAACTGGGCAGAGGGGGGGGGGGCTTCAGATGGGAAACGATTTGCACTCTTTCCTCAAATCACCTCAAGACAAATACCTGCAGAGAAATCAATGAGTCATCAGGAAACTGGGCCAGAGTGCATCCCCATCTCAACTCCCTCCACAGTTTGCCTCTCTCATCCAGGCGTCTGACCCAGGTGATCGTATACTGACACTTTTACTAGACACATTAGAAATAAACTGGTGTGTGTGTGTGTGTGTGTGTGTGTGTGTGTGTGTGTGTGTGTGTGTGTGTGTGTGTGTGTGTGTGTGTGTGTGTGTGTGTTTGTGTGTGTGTGTGCGCTTGCGTGCGTGCGTGCGAGTTCACCTGTCTGCGTCACATATCCCAATAGAAATCTGACTGGCTCAATGCTTATCTGTTTCCTCAGTAAAATCAGACCAATCTCCAGTGGGAGTCTGAAACTCCAGATGCCGCTGCCTCCAGAATGTTGTTGAGCCTGATGATGCACTGATAACAGAATAGACTGCTTCTCATTTATTCAAAGAATAACATGCAAATGAAGCTGCAGTCGATCCAATGAGTTGGATCCTGCTTGCTTGTGTAAACGGAGACGGCTTAAAATAATTTCAGGCTAGGCAGCAGAGCATCATGGGAAGCACTGAAAAGCACAAA
Organism: Salvelinus alpinus; assembly: GCF_045679555.1. Lineage (NCBI taxonomy): Eukaryota > Metazoa > Chordata > Actinopteri > Salmoniformes > Salmonidae > Salvelinus > Salvelinus alpinus. The sequence goes on from NC_092092.1 coordinate 64,518,783, forward strand.
CAGTGCTGTGGAAGTACATGAAAGCACGAATGCTACGGGAGAGAGAGAGAGAAACATTCTGTGGAGTGGGCAGAATTCAAGACTTTGACAGGGAATAGAACTGACTCCAGAACATTCTCTGGTGATTGCTAAAAATGTGCCCATTGGCATCGAACAACAACCTGGCCCAGAGTAGACCTTGTCTAAAGCAGTTAACTCACTTTTCCCTCTGTGGCTGGAGACAGGGGCAGTAGAGGACCGAGACACTGGAGCACACTTCTGCCGTGAAGATAGAAAGGTTTAACAAAGGCTACGTAGTTTATAGTGGGGCAGAAGCTGCAAGATGCAGGTCCTCAGGTGCAGTGGGGTCTGAGCAAGTGAGCATGTTAGTCAACAGTCAAGTGCAGCAATTTGGAGATGTCACTGAGCTCTGTCAAGTTCCATATCAGTCAAACGTAAGACATACAGTGCATTGGGAAAGTATTCAGACCCATCTACTTTTTCCATACTTTATTACGTTACAGCCTTATTCTAGTTATTTGTACTCATCAAATTACACACAATACCCTATAATGACAGAGCAAAAACAGTTTAGAAATGTTTGCAAATGTTGAAAAAAAATAAAGAACTGAAATATCACATTTACATAAGTATTCAGACCCTTTACTCAGTACTTTATTGAAGCACCTTTGGCAGCGATTACAGCCTCGAGTCTTCTTCGTTTTGATGCTACAAGTTTGGCACACCTGTATTTGGGGAGTTTCTCCCATCATTCTCTGCAGATCCTCAAGCTCTGTCAGGTTGGATTGGGAGAGTTGCTGCACAGCTATTTTCAGGTCTCTCCAGAGATGTTCGACCGGGTTCAAGTCCGGGCTCTGGCTGGGCCACTCAAGGACATTCAGAGACTTGTCCCGAAGCCACTCCTGCTTGGCTGTGTGCTTAGGGTCGTTGTGCTGTTGGAAGGTGAACTTTAGCCCCAGTCTGAGGTCCTGAGCGCTCTGGAGCAGGTTTTCATCAAGGATCTCTCTGTACTTTGCTCCATTCTTCTTTCCCTCGATCCTGAACAGTCTCCCAGTCCCTGCCGCTGAAAAACATCCCCACAGCATGATGCTGCCACCACCATGCTTCACCATAGGGATGGTGCCAAGTTTCCTCCAGACGTGATGCTTGGCATTCAGGCCAAAGAGTCCAATCTTGGTTTCATCAGAACAAAGAATCTTGTTTCTCATGGTCTTGAGAGTCCTTTAGGTGCCTTTTGGCAAACTCCAAGCGGTCTGTCATGTGCTTTTTACTGAGAAGTGGCTTCCGTCTGGCCACTCTACCATAAAGGCCTGATTGGTGGAGTGCTGCAGAGATGGTTGTCCTTCTGGAAGTTTCTCCCATCTCCACAGATGAACTCTAGACCTCTGTAAGAGTGGCCATCGGGTTCTTGGTCACCATCCTGACCAAGGCCCTTCTCCCCTGATTGCTGAGATTGGCCGGGCGGCCAGCTCTAGGAAGAGTCTTGGTGGTTCCAAACTTCTCCACTAAAGAATGATGGAGGCCACTGTTCTTGGGGACCGTCAATGCTGCATACATTTTTTGGTACCCTTCCCCAGATCTGTGCCTCGACACAATCTTGTCTCGGAGCTCTACGGACAATTCCTTCGACCTCATGGCTTGGTTTTTACTCTGACATGCTCTGTCAACTGTGGACCTTATATAGACAGATGTGTGCCTTTCCAAATCATGTACAATCAATTGAAATTAGCACAGGTGGACTCAAATCAGGTTGTAGAAACATCTCAAGGATGATCAATGGAAACAGGATGCACCTGAGTTCAATTTCGAGTCTCATAGCAAAGGGTCTGAATTAGAGGTCGACCGATTATGATTTTTCAACGCCGATACCGATACCGATTATTGGAGGACCAAAAAAGCCGATACCGATTAGATCGGCCGATTTTTATTTATTTATTTGTAATAATGACAATTACAACAATACTGAATGAACACTTATTTTAAGTTAATATAATACATCAATAAAATCAATTTAGCCTCAAGTAAATAATGAAACATGTTCAATTTGGTTTAAATAATGCAAAAGCAAAGTGTTGGAGAAGAAAGTAAAAGTGCAATATGTGCCATGTAAAAAAGCTAACGTTTAAGTTCCTTGCTCAGAAAATGAGAACATATGAAAGCTGGTGGTTCCTTTTAACATGAGTCTTCAATATTCCCAGGTAAGAAGTTTTAGGTTGTAATTATTATAGGAATTATAGGACTATTTCCCTCTATACCATTTGTATTTCATTAACCTTTGACTATTGGATGTTCATATAGGCACTTTAGTATTGCAAGTGTAACAGTATAGCTTCCGTCCCTCTCCTCGCTGGGCTCGAACCAGCAACACAACGACAACAGCCACCATCGAAGCAGCGTTACCCATGCAGAGCAAGGGGAACAACTACTAGAAGGCTCAGAGCGAGTGACGTTTGAAACGCTATTATCGCGCGCTAACTAGCTAGCCATTTCACTTCGGTTACACCAGCCTCATCTCCGGAGTTGATAGGCTTGAAGTCATAAACAGCGCAATGCTTGACGCACAACGAAGAGCTGCTGGCAAAACGCACGAAAGTGCTGTTTGAATTAATGTTTACGCGCCTGCTTCTGCCTACCACCGCTCAGTCAGATACTTAGATACTTGTATGTTTGTATGCTCAGTCAGATTATATGCAACGCAGGACACGCTAGATAATATCTAGTAATATCATCAACCATGTGTAGTTAACTAGTGGTTATGATTGATTGTTTTTTATAAGATAAGTTTAATGCTAGCTAGCAACTTATCTTGGCTTACTGCATTCGCGTAACAGGCAGTCTCCTTGTGGAGTGCAACGAGAGAGAGGCAGGTCGTTATTGCGTTGGACTAGTTAACTGTAAGGTTGCAAGAGGTGGATCCCCCGAGCTGACAAGGTGAAAATCTGTCGTTCTGCCCCTGAACAAGGCAGCTAACCCACCGTTCCTAGGACGTCATTGAAAATAAGAATGTGTTCTTAACTGACTTGCCTAGTTAAATAAAGGTATATATAAAAATACAAATCGGCGCCCAAAAATACCGATTTCCGATTGTTATGAAAACTTGAAATCGGCCCTAATTAATCGACCATTCCGATTAATCGGTCGACCTCTAGTCTGAATACTTACGTAAATAAGGTATTTCTGTTTTCTATTTGTAATAAATTAGCAACAATTTCTAAGAACCTGTTTTCGCTTTGTCATTGTGGGGTATTGTGTGTAGATTGCTGAGGATTTTTTTGTTTTTGTTTTTGAATAAGTTTGTAACGTAACAAAATGTTGAAAAAAAATCAAAGGGTGTGAATACTTTCTGAAGGCACTGTAGAGCTATAAATAAATATGTTTTGTTATGTACACTGGATAGGTACATGAAATGTGTTGTTTTACATGGTCAGTCATAGTAGTACGGCGCCCCTGGAGCAAATTAAGGATAAGTGACTTGCTCAAGGGTACGACGACAGATTTTGCACCTTGTCGGCTCGGGTATTCGATCCAGCGACCTTTCAGTTACTGGCCCAACGCCCTACTATATACCACATCGTCCCAAGATGTTCAGCAAAAGGAGAGAGTCATATTTAATTAGATTTCTCTGTGTTAGTCAAGGTTGGGAATCCACAATTATACCAATGTCCTTGCCTTTTCATGATACTATCAGGGGGATGTAGCTCACTAATAAGCATGTTGGGGGGGAGTCGAGGTGTCGATAAACCTGTCCTATAGAGTCTTCACTGAGGATTGGAAGAGTATTGCATTCTGTATTTTCTTTATTACCTTTTTTCAACAGAGTGAATCTGGTATGTTTTGAGGAGGAAATACTATTAGATGGGTTGATCTTAGTTGAAATCATGTGCAGACAGAACACTAGTTAACACCAGTTTAGACTAAATCTTACAGATCCCAGCCAAAGCTGTCACCTAGCCAATAGTTAGCTTGCAATTTCAAAACAAGGTGATAAAGTATGTCTTCAGGCTGTTCCCCATACCTTCTCTCCTGTGCTGTAGTCAGTGGAATGTTCTGTCATTATTACTGTCATAGATGGGGAACAGGACAGGGTGTGAGAAGGACAGATATGGAGTGGGGCAGCAGAGGTCAGAAGGTCGTTGTGACATGTGAGTAAAGCCTGTCAAGCTCGCGAATCAAAACCAGCCTCAGCTCCCAAGCTCCAGTCACGCAACCAATGCCTAAGCCTGCCAAGCTAAAAGTTCACTGTTAAACTAGGTCAGTGGCAGCGGTGTGTGTATGTGGGGTGGGGGGGGGGTGATTCTACCTACTGTTCACCTGCGATGCTGGGTGCCTTAATGGTGAACCACCCATTGTTGTGGCCAAACAGCCTGAATGGAGACAATGGAAATGTAGATGTTGTGAGAAGCCTGGCTGGCGGGAGGCCAGGTAATCAGAGAGTTTAAAGAGCTACTAGTGAGCCAGGCCACCAATCAGATCCCTCCCCTCTCCTGTAATTCCCTAGCCAGCCCACCATGTGGTGGAACACTGTTCTGCTTTGTTGTCGTGGGAGGGCAGAGTGGAATGTTTTTCACAGGTGTGCAGGTAGTGGCTTGCAGTGCATCTCTATTACGTAGTCCCCTGAACAGTTTCCATACACCCTCGTTTCCACCCTGCAGCAGCATTCCTGTTTACTACCTACCTACCTACCTGCTGCCGTCAGGTACTCAGGCCCTGGCCTTGCACCAGCAGCATTCCCCAAGGTGTGACAACACTATACGGGTGTACTATTTGTTGTGAGTGTGTGTGCCAGGGACCCACGAAAGGTCACCACTATGGTAAGTTAACACAGCTCATAACACAGAGGCTAAGCTAACAGTCAGATCATGATGAAGATGGTGATCTGGCCTGAAATCATGACATAAGGGTCAGATCCCTTGTCTAGGGCAGTGAATACTAACTATCTTTAAATGGGACACCGCACCGTGCTCAGGTTGCTGTAAGGTAAGCAGTTGGAGGGAGTCGTAATCCCCCAGACAGCTTGATGATGATTATACGGCATCATGATGAAATCATGCGGAATCCAACCTGACATGCTGATGTCATGACGTTGGCCTGGGGGTAGGTTAATGACAGTCATAAATACCTCTTCCCCCCTTTTTCCTCTCTCTACCCTACTGATGTGACATTTGAAAATCCCTTGGTTAACATAGAGATTCTGGGAACATCAGAAGGTGGGGGGAAATTAACCATATTTTGGTAATCCAACCAGTTGTACATATGGGTGGGTACTTAATGAATATGATGTCAGTTCGGTTGTCATCTGAGACATTCTCATCAATGATAGGATGACATAAACTCTACAGTGGAAAGTCTGCACATTGTAGTTATCGGATTCACATAGAATTGTTGTTCAATTTAAATGTTTGAATATAAAATGATTGGTGAAAAGATTAAATGTAATTTAAGCTTCCAAATGAGAGATTTGGGTTTTCATAAGGTTAGGGCTCTGCTCAATCAGTGACCCGCCCCTGTGAAGAGACACGGGCTGTAAACTATGAAAACACACCCTTCTCCCGCCACTATATAAAGCCTTGACGAAAATGTAACCTCCTGTTCCGAGGATATGAGGACGATGGTCCATACATTAAAAGGACTAACATGTCAACTGTTCCGGGTACATTAGGATGACGATCCGATGTCAGAATGGTTCAGATAATAACTACAGAACGAAGCCAACCTTAGCGTGAGCTTTGGTTGCGAATGGTATGAACTTTGAACTCTTATTCACTACAGAAGTGATACCTCCTAGCCGTTGAATTAGCAACAGCAGCTGCAAACGTGGGCTAGGACAGAACAGATAGAGTATCCCGTCTACCACACAACGACGTTACTACAACATATCCAATTTACCAGCAGAGACATTCTTCAAAGGACAAAGGACTCTGTTGGGCACCACGGCCTTCCATCTACCACCAACCTACCGAAGCGCATCTCCGAGTAAATATTTATTACATTTTCCTTTTCCAAATGGGCGGTAATTTAGAATGCATAAGATACTGTATTTACGATAGCATGGCTTCTCCCTTTGTTCCTCAAGTCTTCCCGCTCTTTCACTCAAACCCAGACCCCTTTTCTTTTGTGTAACCAGCTGTCATATCTGTTCTGTCCGCCAGGGACGTTTTCCTTTATGACGTAATTTGTAATCAAGGTATGATTCATTCTGTGTATATGTAATTCTGTGTGATTAGTTAGGTATTTAGTAAATAAATAATTAACCCCAATTTTGTATTGCTGATTCAACTTGTTAGCCAGGGTTCGTGAAGATAACCAAGAATTTACAACTTTCAGATGAGACTGAAATAAGGTGATGATTAATATTGACTGCTATTGATGTAAAATATTACTAGGTCTTTAAGAGTTTATTCGGAAGATAACAGCTCTATAAATATTATTTTGTGGTGCCCCGACTTTCTAGTTAATTACATTTACATGATTAGCGCAATCAGGTAATATTAATTACGGAGAAAGGATTTTATAGAATAGCATGTCATATCACTTAATCCGGCATAGCCAAAGACACGAGAACTGACAACACCTCAAGTAAATAGACTGTGCCACTGCCATGGTGGCTATTTATGAACTCCACCTTCTCTGAGTAGCAGAAATACAAGCAACTCTGCTGCTAAGAATAGTAATACAGTAAGTAGCCTTGTGAAAAATACAGGATTTCTGTTCCCTTCACAGACTGTAGTGTCACGCTGACAGTCAGCTGGCTGCATTATTAGCGATCGGCTATAGCCATGAGTAATGCTCTCAACTGCCAACAGAATAACAGTACATGAGAGGTGTGTGAAACAATTAGCAACCACCCCATAACAAGGTTGTAGGGTTTTGATCGGCCATGTGAGATCCATAACTAATATCCAGCCAATAAAGTTAATAACCAAGTATAGCTGCAGGGAAGGCCCTGCCGCCTGTGCCTGGCCACACTTTTGACATAATGACAGATAAGGCATTTATTTTCAGCTGGTGTAAACTTGTTACACTAAAGAACAGCGAGTCAACATCCATTCCTGCTCTGAACATGGACAATACACACCTCTTGTTAATGAGCAGGCTATGAGCTCGCTGAGCTAACCCAGTCAGTGTTAGGGGGTAAGCCCTTGCCAGTGTGAGCTTGCCCTCCACAGTAAGTCCCCAGGTGCTAGGTTACCATGGCAGGGCTGGAACACGGCGAGACTGTACTGCACTATCAGGACATTGGCATTTTACTTTAACCTTTCCCTGGTTTACAATCACGCCCAGGAGAGGGAGAGAGAGAGGTTGGACCGACAGGTTGGCCCGCCCACAGTAAGGGTTTACTATGAAGGAGCCATTCATTTATCACCCAGATCTTCATATGGCTGGGCTTGAGGGCTAAATAAATCACAAACTCGCAACAGAAACACATGTAAGCACTAGGCTATATTGGATATTATATCCAATTAATCTATTTATATCAACATCTAATGGTTCTCCTCACTATGAATGAGGCTGAAGCGCAGCAATACCGATCAGTCTTGCTGTTTAAACATCAGGATTTAAGTATCTCAATCCATATTCCACACACATACCCACTCATGCATATGCGCATACACACACACCCGCTCCACACTTGGACAGAAGCGGAGTCAGTACCCTGTATGGAGGTCTCCATCACACTACAATCTTAGGAAAAAAGGTGCTATCTAAACCTAAATGGGTTCTTTGGCTGTCCCCATAAGAGAACCCTTTGAAGAACCCAGGTAGAAAGAAACCGTTTGGGTTCCACGTAGAAACCTTTCCACAGAGGCTTCTACATGAAACCCAAAAGAGTCCTACCAGTACTGATCATGCAAGACCAGTCTTTGGGCTGTGAAGTGTTATCTGCTAGTTAACTCTTCATTTACCTTGGCTCGGGCTGATGCAGAGTTGGACTGTTGTCCACTACATCCTGACCATGTCACGTTCTGACCCTAGTTATTGTGTTAATTGTTTGTTTTAGTGGGTCAGGACGTGAGTTGGGTGGTCATTCTATGTTATGTGTTTCTATGTTGGGTTCATGTTAACTAGCCTGATATGGTTCTCAATCAGGGACAGGTGTTTTACGTTTCCTCTGATTGAGAACCATATTTAGGTAGGCTGTTCACACTGTTTGTTTGTGGGTGATTGTTGCTGTGTCTGTGTTTGTGCACCACACGGTACTGTTTCGTTTTGTTTAGTCTGTTCGTGCGTTCTTCGTGTTTATGTTAGTTCGCATGTTCAGGTCTGTTGACGTCGTTTGTTGTTTTGTAGTTTGTCTTGTATTTTTCGTATTCGTTATTATAATTAAAATTCATTTTGTATACATACCTCGCTGCGTGTTGGTCCGATCCATGCTCCTCCTCGTCTGAGGAGGAGAACGACTTCGACAACCGTTACAGACCAGACCTTCATTTACAACTGAACCGCCTGCAACTCTCATTAATAGCTGTTTTACACACTTCTGCTGAACTGAAGAGGTGAATTACTTGCATACTCAAATAGGGAAACAATTATATCACTTAAATCATCTAAATGATTATGAACATTCATCTTATGAGTGTTTTTTAGGAAATAAAACATCAGGAAGGAATATGTATTTCATCTCAACACAATATATGTCACCATAAACTTCAAAAACGAACTTAAAAACCTGTTGACCCTACATTCAGGACACACAATCCATCTACAATAGACTACTTGCACACCCATTGTTTGGATGTGGCTGAGGTACAGTATAATGACCTGGAGGATGCTGACTACGAACAAATGCCTGAATGCACATTGAAATGGTAAAGCAGGTGGCGGTGAATATCATCAGGGGACGACAACACCTGGCAACCCAATTTCAACGTCCCTTTACCTAAATCAGCCTCATCAGACAGTCTGCTACTCTGCTCCTGTCCTGTCCGGGTCTATCCTGTCCGGGCATGTCCTATCCTGGCCTTTCCTATCCTGGCCTCCACCTGCAAGTCATGACCTGTCTCAACAGGCATGTGCTTTAGTGGCCAGGAAAAGCACACACAGAGTGAAGCATCCCTCCTCTGTTCCCAAGTAGGGCCCTATAAAATCAGTTTATTTGCCTGATTCTGTATTTTTTTTAACTAAATGTAGTTTTCTTCTATTTGTTTTTCCAGATTTCTGGTTTTCACACTTTTTTAATAGGTTCCAAGACCACAACAATGCGTAAACCACATCACCAAGACCACATCAGCAGGCTCTTTTGAAATGTAGATATTGGGTTGTAATTAGGCCTACCCTTTAATTCAACTGCGCACCAGCCAAAGACAGTTGTTTGGTTAGCAATGTTTCTGTAGCGCTCAAGGGAGATTGCAAAAAAAATGTCTACTGGATTGATGCAAATAATCCTGATATCTGTCACGTTCCTGACCTTATATCCTTTATTTTGTCTTTGTTTAGTATGGTCAGGACGTGAGCTGGGTGGGCATTATATGTTATGTGTTTCTATGTTTAGGTTCATTGTTAATTAGCCTGATATGGTTCTCAATCAGGGGCAGGTGTTTTACGTTTCCTCTGATTGAGAACCATATTAAGGTAGGCTGTTCACACCGTTTGTTTGTGGGTGATTGTCTTCCGTGTCAGTGTATGTACCACACCGGACTGTTTCGTTTGTCTAGTCTAGTCTAGTCTAGTCTAGTCTAGTCTAGTCTAGTCTAGTCTGTTCCTGTTCGTGCGTTCTTCGTGTTCTGTAAGTTCTCATGTTCAGGTCGGTCTACGTCATTTATTGTTTTGTAATTTCTCAAGTGTGCTTCGTGTTCGTCTTGTTTAAATAAATTCATCATGTATTCCACACAAGCTGAGTTTTGGTCCGATCCATGCTCCTCCTCAGACGAGGAGGAGAACAATCGTTACAATATCATTCTGCCCGGAAGGCATAGGCTACTTTGTAGGTAACATTTAATAGAGAAGGTTTTAGGGAAAGCGTTTCCATCAACCAGAAGAAGGTTGTCATTACATTACTAACGACTACACAAAGTGGTAGACAAACGCGAACACACAGACAGGGACATTCCTGTGACGTTGTCTCTTCAGAAAGTTGAATAAAAATACAAATCACTGATGCATTTTTTTCATGCCTTATGATAATCTTGATGAATTTTCTAATAAGTTCAATACATTTAGTTGATTCCCTACTAAGTTCAATACAATTTTGAATATTGTTGAATTCCGTTTTTATGTCTGAAATCTGTGACTCCACAATGCAGATTTTATATGGCCCTACCCAAGGTTTCCACAGTCAATTGTGCATATCAAATGTCTCTATGGGCCCTGGTCAAAAGTAAAGCACTAGGTTTTATAGGGAATATGGTGCCAGTTAGGGCACAGCATGTTCCTGTTCCAGATTTCTCATGGATCATACCTCACAAGTTGAGGAGCTGAATCTGAGGTGTCATTAGCTGTGTTCACATTAACTTGTCCAGGGATTTGTTGTTGACAATTAGAAGGTTGGCATAGAAAAAATATGTGATAATTGCCTGCTAGGGTGCGTTTTCATTTAACTATCTTATGTCGATGAAAACAGCTGGACATAACGACATCACACCTAAAAACCTACAGTGTTTCCATTACACATTTTTGCAAATTGCTCATTAATAAATTGCCGACAGTCTGTATGCCCGCCCACCTATCTGTTTCATGTCTCAGGTAGCCCGCAAAAGCCAACATGGATAGAATGCAACAACTGACTAATATTTGCCATATTTTAATAATTCTCGTGCCAACGTATCGCCACGGTCCGTGCCATGGTGAGACTTGCACTCCTGTAGATCTGAAATAATTGGATGGTGAAACTTGCCCGCCAACTACAAAAGCAAGGCAATGCAAATCTTTGTCCTGCAAAGAAAGATTTTTATAGTTAACAAAAAATATTTTGCAAGATGTAGGCATTTATAATTAAATGTGGAGTGGAGCTTTATAGTTACGCGGTGACATCACGTGCCCCGCGTACCTTCAAAATGATTTGGCAGTCATAATTTATTCTAAAAACTGTTTCCATCATAATTTGTCACAATACATAAAGTTAGACAACAGAAAAATCCACCAGTCGAACTGATAAAAATGTTGTCGATCTTTAGAACATTTCTCCGATACCTGCCATTTCTATTACACATGTCACAAAGATTTCTTTAGCGACAATGCTTTTGTTGAATAAACCTGGGTCAATGGAAACCTGCCTACTTAGGCCCATTGGCGTTATGTTAAAGGCCCTGATGCATTTCCCAAAGCAAGCTACAGGCTCACGCTAATGTCCTCAACATCAATAGAGTCATTGTGATGAATACAAAACACTTGCAAAGGTTAATTAAGGACATTATGGCTTGTTGTATTATTATTAGATCATTTTTTTTAAATGCACATTATTTCATAATATCATATTTCAAAACCATGGCTAATTTCAAAAGGAAAATGAAAGACAATAATATATTTGCATGTTGGCACAGCTAAAGATGAGTCCTAGGACAAGAGATAATCGAAAACAAAATCAAAAGGAAAATAAAATGATCCTTATTGACTTGGGAGAACACAGCCTGAATATGTGAAGACAACCAAATGCCTGCTATAGTCAGTGTGTGTCTCAGGAGTCCATGCAAAGGATAGCCTTTGAAGCCGATGATGGATTAGCCTGCATCAATTATTGATATCTAATCAGCTGTTTCCTAGTTCCTCTCCCTCCCATACAGTCAGAAAATGCGTCCCAAATAGCACCCTATTCCCTTTATAGTGCACTACGTTAGACCACAAGGGCCTGATAGGGCAAAAGTAGTGCACTATAAAGGGAATAGGATAAATGTGGGATGCACCTAGGTTAGACCAGGGGTGATTTTCTTGGGACCCCAAAAAACTTTTGGGGTAAAAAAGTGATATCTATTTTACTTCATGGTCAAGAAAGACTGTAAAATCATCCAGCAATTCAGATAAGAACGTGTCATATTTATAAAAATCTGTCCTTAAGTATTCCCACGAATCAAAAAATAAACATATGTGATGGTGTCTCAATGTAATCAAGTTATGAAATGATTGTTATTTTCAAATACAATCTCTTTTTGGGCTTAATTGTGGTCAATTTTCAGTGTACAGATTATTATAATTCCGTTACGCCCCACCAACCATCCGCTCTGGCAAAAATCGGCCCGTGGCTGAATCTAGTTTCCTACCCACGGGCTAGGCTCAGAGTGGAGGGGAGAGGTACAGTGATCCATGAGAGTGCATCCTCAAGCCTCCCTGAGGAATGGCCTCAGAGCCTCAGCCAGATGATGGATCTCTGGGGCTTTGGGGAGGAAGCAAACATTCCAATCCTCAGTGACAAACCACAAAGTCAGGCAGTGACACAAGAAAAACCTCCCAGCAACACTTCTGGGAGATTAGACTCTTTCATCCTCAATTGAGTTGATAATTTTGAGTAATGATCATTCAGAATGATCCTTCTCAACAACAACAAAAAAAATGAAAATGCTCTTCCTACCTAGATAATGATCTTGAAGGATGGGTGGTAGGCTAGGTGATAGGCTAGGATCTTTCAGAATGACCCTCATAGATAATGTGTGAGAACTTTAAATATAGGTGAAATGCTACTCCTGGAGTAAAATGATCAGTGATGAGAATCCTCTCTGTAACTGTTCATTGACTGATTTTCCAGATTGTAGTCGGGCTTAAAAATACAGTAACGTCACAGTGAACATCCAAACACAGAAACCAATGTCCTGTGGTTCATGGCCAGTCTAAATCAGCATTAAACCCCGCTAAGAAAAAACGAAGTCTTATCCATAATCTTCAGTCAGTACACAGCATAGCCAAAGCTAATTTCATTCATTCCATCAGAGAAACAGGCAGGTGTACTGTAGGAACTGCTCATTTCATAGACATAATGCATTTGCTCTAGTTAGAAAGAGTAGGCCTCCACTCTAGGCTTGACAGGTGACTCAGCCCATATCATGGAAGCTGAACACATAGCACTGCAGTATTCCATCACGGCAGGACAGCTCAGTGCCTGTGTAATAATACACAGCATTTCATTGAAGAGAGAGAGACTGCTGAGCACAGTGAGCACCCTGCCTGGTGCAGTGGACTATATTGTTTCCCTGTCTGACTAAATCTGGGAAAACAAGACTTCAGTTTGAAAGCTGATATGTCCATGCAACAGGACAACTCACTCAGCAACCAGAATCAAATGAACCATTGACTGACAGGCGGTGAAACCACATACTGAAGCCTAAATGATGAGACAAACTACAGAAATGCATTTGCTATGTAGGCTGTGTAACTCATGCATCTCATGAATATAAAGGGTAGAACATAACTGGCCCATATAACGTTAGTAGTATAGGCCTTTAAATATTTACATCAAAATGGATGATTACATTTGATTAAGAAAATACTTCTGAAAAGAAGAATAAAAATGTATTCAGATGGAAGGGGAAATACTAAAAGGGGATAATGGCATCCACTTCTCAATCTAGAACTACTCTATGTGGTTCCGCTAGGGTTGTGGTTGTAAGTAGGACTGATCTTTAGAACCTCTTGACTAAACTGGAATAGACCCGGTGAATTATTCGTCCTGATCTAGAAGCAGCCGAACAGTACTGGCAGCAGCAGCACCAGTCACATGCAACCCAGAGGAAAGAGCGTAGCTGTCGCTCATGCACGTCACTGGAGCCGCGTCCTCCAGACTACTACGCAACAGAAAGCACATGACTGCAGCAACTCTGTGTTCTGTAACTATGGGGTGTATTCGTTACGGAAACCGTTTACCGTTTAAGAACAAACCGGAAGCAAACAGAGCAAAACGAGTTATTATTGGACAAATTCAGGTAGGTCCCTCCCCGTTTCATTCAGTTTGCTTCCGTTTTAGATTTTTTTTGCAACAGAATAGGCGGAATCAATACACCCCCGGTCACGATAGTAGGGTACTATTACAATGACCATAGATAGCACTGTCAACCCGATAATTCGGCTTAACATGCAACACCGCATCGAACGCTACATTTGATGGTGCTAATATCACGAACATCCCTACGCGATCAGAGCCTGATACAATGTTGTCACATTACGCTCTGGGACAAATATAACTTTCCAGTTAGGGGAACTTCGTATCTAAGCGGGGACGCCCTCAATATGCATGTTTAACCCTTTGTTAATTATGCTGTACCATGTTTCAACTCATAATTAATTAATGTTATTATTAGATACTTATTAACTGACATTTAACACGGGATGTTCACTGCACACCTTACACATGTGACTTGAAATGTAAATCACTTTTAGTCTTGGCTTCTGCAATCAATGAACCTGCTCACTAGCTACACATCTAGCAAAAAGTAGAATATCTGAGAACGAATGCTCTCATCGCAATCTAGCGTTACATCATGATCTATCCTGGGTAGGCTACAATAAATAATAGTTGGAATTCAATGAAATTTAGCCTACTGAGAATAATCCGTGAGTATGCTGGCCAGTTGCATCCTATAATTATTTGAAATCTGGTGGTCTAATAACATTGTGCAATATCACATTACGATGAGATACCGCCCATAATTGGATTTTCATTCATATGAATGTTTGACAATTGTTATTTTGTTACCCCCTAGAACATGCATTTTTGGTAGCAAGGTTTCGTAACAGTGGCTCGCTGGTAAAAAGGTTTTGTAACAGTGGCTCACTGGTAAGAACGTTTTGCAACAGTCTCGCCGGTAACAAGGTTTTATAACAGTGGCTCGCTGGTATCAAGGTTTTGTAACAGTGGATCGCTGCTTACACAAACGATTACGAAAACATAATCGCCTGAATTTTTCACAGATGGGCACAATATTCCGCATTTCACATCATCATTCTTGCAGCACCTGAAACTCAACGGACGTCGATGATCGGATCAAATAGTCATTGTCGTTGTATTGCACCCTATTCCCTTTGTAGTTCACTAGCTACTTTAGCCCAACTTTGATCCGTGAGAGACGCACTACAGAAACCGTAGCATACCGGTCTACAGTTTAACTATCTTTAGTTACTAGATAGATGGGCTGGTGAAACAGATGGATAGCCAACATACGCAAATTGCATTGATTTGCAATAATATAAGCATTAATCAAAACTCCAGTTTGTAGGCTATTAGCTGGATGGGAAATAAATAGTCAAACCTTCGTATACAAAGTATTGCCAATACATCCCTTCATTTCAATATCAAATGTATAAATAGCCAAGTTCATGCTATAGCCTACCCACGTGCTGAGGTCTCTGATTTGACAGGATTAGTCAAAAATAGTAAAAGTTTTATGAGCAACATATAAATTGTTATTTCAATGTTAAATTACAAAATAATTTTACGCAACCTAAATTAAATGTTTTATTAATTACTATCCCACGTTGTTCGCACTAATAACATTTCCTTACAACTCCACGTGAAGCACATACGTCAAAGGTCTGAAGACGCCGGTTAGAGAGCCGAGATGCTGACAGCCAGAGCATACATGAAGATTAAATTACGCATGCTTCTGCCAATAACATGCAAACATGAACCCTCGGCCAGGTAGTCCTGATTCTGGATATATATCATATGAACATCCCTTACCTGGCTGCCTGAGTTTTCTGTCAGGTAATTGAAGACAAAAGAAGAGAGCTCCTCATCTAAGAGTGAAACGCAGTCCGCCATCTTCTAGAGAATGAGAGCTGGGAAGTCTGAGAGCGGGTATACAGTTCTGTTCACGTTCAATTGCAGTTAGTCGCCGGATGAGGGCGTTGTCATAGACTGATATAACTGAAATACAAATGTACTATTACTTGGCCTATAATGATGTGATGTCACTGTTTCGACAAGTCATTTAGATAACTTAATTTTCCTACGAAAGGTTGTGAATCAATCGATTTGTAGGCATATTGTCCTTGAGATAAGTAATGAAAGCATGCTTGGAAAAACAAAATGCATATGAGTAATATTTAAAAAAACGTGTCCAGCTGGAATAGACTCAAAATGCATGTGGGGAATGTGATGATGACTCATACGGCAAACATGCAACTCAACTGATTTGTTTACACAACAGGCCTAACAATTGAAAGAACTGCGTACTTATATTTGAATATCATTTTATATTTTTCATTTTGGTCTATTTTGAATCTATTTTACAGGTTATCCATAAAGAGCACACCATTCAGGCCATATGGCCACCACCACAGTAGGCCATTCCAACACCCATGTTGAGGTCTGTTGCCTGATTAGGTTTGACAAAACCAATAGAGAATTGGTGCCAAAATAGAAATGAATAGAAATGTGTCATTTAGAGCTATTATACCTAGTAAAAATAGTCTACAATATCCTCAATTACTGCAGGTAAGAATATTTGCTCATTAACCCACCTTTGCCCCTTCTGATTACATATCAGCTGGGTCATGTGAGACTCAGGGACAAGCTACTACAGTACATTATGGCTCCTCCCTCCTCCACCTACTCCCCAATGCCCCACTTCCTGCATCAATGTACCATTCACAACTTAACACAGGCAGCTAGTGAGGTCTTTTGTTGTCTTATCTTGTTGAAGGTTATGAGTTGTACAATTGTTGTACAAGGTTTGATAATTTAATTAATTTGTTTGCTCACCACACACACAAGCACACACACACACACCTGTGCATGTTTCCTCCTGTAATCTTGGCCAAGTCTTCCAGCAAGACAGATGAACCTATAGCATAAAATGATATAAGTACGCAGTTCTTTCAAAAAGTGATTGAAATCAAATGGAATGTGGACCAAGCATTTCCCAGTATATTGTAGACGTATAATGCATTTGTAATTTTATTTCAATTTGATTTGCTCTAATATGCACTTTTTGATGTATGATTGTTGCTCTGCATAAATTTGTCAACCTATCCGGCAGGCTCTGAGGCACCGACAGAGTGTGAAATTATAGCATAACTATTATAGCATAATTATTCAATAAGCCCACTCACTGCTTCTCTAACACCCCATTGGATGGTGTGTAGGGCAGCCTACATGAATATTACAAGATTATGATGCATTATGCAGTCCAAGAACTGTAGGTACATTTTAGGTCTTTGAGATGAACGGTTGGTTGTTGGTTGTGTGTCTTGATCACGGAGTTGAAAGCAACCCTGTGTAGTAAAGTCCTTGGGGGAAACAATCATCAGCTTTTTGATTCTCAGACAGTTTTTAAGGCAAAGAATTCATTGAAATATGTGTTTAGAATGTAATTTATTTCACATAGACTACCTCAATGGAGACTATATCACACAGATTGTGAGGTTTTAGAAACATGTTGTATTGCATATTGTTTAACCCAGATTTGTGCTATTCCTCCCTCTCTATGCTGACCATCTATTTCTACGCTGAGTTCACACATAGTGCAGAGTTTACTCATGAAGCTGTGGGCTCCATAAGAATACATGGGGGAAATCTATTAAGTAGGCCCACAGCAAAACCTTTCCCAGATGGTTAAAGTTAGCATATATGCTAATATACCAACATGTTAATTGATGCAGTATAATGATTGCTCAAAGAAAAGTTGAACACAGCCAAAGGAAGTTGATCTAACTAGCCTTCTGATTATCCTAGGATGTGTGGTCATTTCTACTATGTCACAACATAAGGATGTGTGGTCATTTCTACTATGTCACAACATAAGGATGGGTGGTCATTTCTACTATGTCACAACATAAGGATGTGTGGTCATTTCTACTATGTCACAACATAAGGATGGGTGGTCATTTCTACTATGTCACAACATAAGGATGGGTGGTCATTTCTACTATGTCACAACATAAGGATGGGTGGTCATTTCTACTATGTCACAACATAAGGATGGGTGGTCATTTCTACTATGTCACAACATAAGGATGGGTGGTCATTTCTACTATGTCACAACATAAGGATGGGTGGTCATTTCTACTATGTCACAACATAAGGATGGGTGGTAAAACTGGGCATGTCAGCAGTTTTTATCCAGACCAGCAAACATCAAAAACAATCGGATCAAAATAACCAAAGGTTGCTGTGATTCAAGCCTGATAGAAAATGACAGTAGCCTACTTGTTTTGGTAACAATGTGGCAACAACCCTTTGACACTTACTGTACTTCAGAGAATTCCATCCAGCAGGTTACGACCTGACACCAAATGCTAGGTAATGAGGCTTGTTTTAATGGCAGAAGAATAGTTATTAGATAACTAGCATGTAATTACATTCTATAAGTAAATAACAAGTCAACAAATAAACTGTCAACATGTTAAATGTATAGCTGTACATGAACACAATGCCTCCACAGACCAGTTAGATGTATGAATCTCACTATTAAAGCTGATGAATGTTATTATTCTTAGTGACAGAATCGAGACGTAAACACAGACATTGCCTATCCAAACTGACATAATCATGATCCTATGCCATGCCACAATACGAAAAGCTCTATTCTCTGTTCTACAGCCTTAGACAGCCTGCTGCATGCCCACCTGCTCTAATTAGGGTAGAGGTTACACAGTGAGTAGACAAGCCCTCCCTCAGCGACAGTGGATGGCATGTCTGATACTATATCTGCCAGTGCTGGTAACATAGCCTGGTCCCATGAGCTGTTTGTTCTGTCAATGGCAAAGCCCATTGGAGTTTCTAGTGGAAACAGCACAAACAGGCTAGTGGAAATGTCGTTGTGTGTTAGTATTAGGACTATGGGGTGTCTATGACCATCAATCAGTAGAGTGTCCAATCATTTTCCTCAGTTATATCAATTCATTGATCTGGCAGGAGGAAAGGCCTGATGTGACGTGGTAGGTCAATACAGCTGGGCTGCCTGCTGCACGTTCTGCCCAGCCTACGCTACTTTTTCAAGGACGCCAATCAATAGGATTTGCACAATCTTTTTCCGAAACAGGGGGCTCACACGCCACTGTTTGATTGGGGACAGAGGCCTTTTCCTCAGTCCTGATCAATGGGGAGGAAATGAGCGCTACATGTCACTTTTGCCGGACGCCGACACCATCCCCCCCGTGTGACGCGGCCTGCCATAGCCCCAGTCTCATGTCAAATCAAATTTGATTTGTCCCATGCTGGATAATGCCACATGATGGATAATGGCGCCGGAGGAGATGGCGGCCTTTTTACAGTCTCCTAACCAATTGTGTTATTGTGTGTGTTTTTTCGCGTTATTTGTAACTTATTTTGTACATAATGTTTCTGCCACCCTCTCTTATGACCGAAAATAGCTTCTAGATATCAGGACAGTGATTACTCACATCGTACTGGACGAAGATTTTTCCTTTAACATGTCGGACGCGAAGGATTTACTTCAGACACCCGACAAGGCCCACATCCCTGCCACTCGAATGAGAAAGAGACGAGAGAATATCGGGGATGAAGTTCTGGGTGCCTTGTATGTATCCGACAGCGAGTGGGTAATCTGCCTCTACCATCAGTCCTATTAGACAACGTACAATCATTGGATAACAAAATAGATGAACTAAGATCACGAATATCCTACCAACGGGACATTAAAAACTGTAATATCTTGTGTTTCACCGAGTCGTGGCTGAACGACGACATGGATAACATACAGCTGGTGGCGTTAGCACTGCATCGGCAAGATGGAACAGCTGCCTCCGGTAAGACAAGGAGTGGTGGTTTGTGTATAATTGTAAACAACAGCTGGTGCACCAAATCTAATAGTAAGAAAGTCTCAAGGTTTTGCTCGCTTGGGGTAGAGTATCTATAGGCTGTCTCATCGTCGTCGGTGATCAGGCCAACCACTGTTGTGTCGTCACAAACTTAATGATGGTGTTGGAGTCGTGGGTCGTGGGTGAACAGAGAGTACAGGGAGGATGCTGTCCTTTTAGAGATGATATGGAAGCACTGTGACTGTTTACTGACATGAAGACGTTATTGTGATCTTCAGGGGTTATAGGTCAGGTCAGCTATAGGTCAATAATTGGCCTCATCGATACCATGTCCAATATCAGTTAGTAATGTATGGTTGGGAGAGTACTATATAGAAAACAAAGGAAATATAGTATCCTGTTTTTACACTCCAATTTTCTTATAATTTCTTTGACAGTATTAGTGGCTGTTTTCTAGAAGCATATCTCTTCTTATATGTGGGAGATTGATTTTATTGAGAGTTTAGCTTGCAATTATTTATCTCTGGTAATGTATACAGACAAAACAGTGATTGATTCTGACATCTTTTCATAGTATCCAATTTCATCCAAATTTTAAGATTAGGATTAAGATCACTTTATTGGTAAATTATACACAAGGTCGAACAATAATTTGACTTCCGCTTTTAACCCAACCCCTCCGAAAGACACGTATACAGGACTTCAGAAAGTATTCACACTTGACCTTTTACACATTTTGTTGTGTTATAGCCTGAATTTAAAACAGATTAAATTGAGATTTTTTTGGTCACTGGCCTACACACAATACCCCATGATGTCAAAGAGTAATTGTTTTTCAAATGTTTTACAAATGTATAAAAAATGAAAAAATTAAATGTCTTGAGTCAATAAGTATTCAACCCCTTTGTTATGGCAAGCCTAAATAAGTTCAAGAGTAATAAACATGTGCTTAACACGTCACATGATAAGATGCATGAACTCACTCTGTGTGCAATAATAGTGTTTAACAAGATTTTTTAATGACTACCTCATCTTGGTATGCCACACATGTAATTATTTGTAAGGTCCCTCAGTGGAGCAGTGAATTTGAAACACACAAAAACCACAAAGACCAGGGAGGTTTTCCAATGCCACTCAAAGAAGGGTACCTATTGGTAGATGGGTAAAACATAAAAAACATCCCTTTGAGCATGGTGAAGTTATTAATTACATTTTGGTAGGTGTATCAATACACCGATACAAGCATATTTCCTAACTCAGTTGCCGGAGACGAAGGAAACCGCTCAGGGATTTCACCATCAGGCCAATTGTGACTTTAAAACAGATACAGAGTTTAATGGCTGTGATAGGAGAAAACTGAGGATGGATCAACAACATTGTAGTTACTCCACAATACTAGCCTAACTGACAGAGTGAAAAGAAGGAAGCCTACATAGAATAAAAATATTCCCCTCGAAAAAATGTGGCAAAGCAATTAAGTTTTTCTCGTGAACACAAAGTGTTATGTGTGGGGCAAATCAAATACAGCACATTACTACTCTCCATATTGTCAAGCATAGTCAAATCAAATCAAATGTTATTTGTCACATACACATGGTTAGCAGATGTTAATGCGAGTGTAGCGAAATGCTTGTGCTACTAGTTCCGACAATGCAGTAATATCCAACAAGTAATCTAACCTAACAATTTCACAACAATTACCTTATACACACCAGTGTAAAGGAATGAATAAGAATATGTACATAAAAAAATATATGAATGAGTGATGGTATAGAACGGCACAGGCAAGATGCAGTGGATGGTATAGAGTACAGTATATACATATGAGATGAGTAATGTAGGGTATGTAAAGATTATATGAAGTGGCATTGTTAAAAGTGGCTAGTGATACATTTATTACATCAATTTTTCCATTATTAAAGTGGCTGGAGTTGAGTCAGTATGTTGGCAGCAGCCACTCAATGTTAGTGATGGCTGTTTAACAGTCTGATGGCCTTGAGATAGAAGCTGTTTTTCAGTCTCTCGGTCCCAGCTTTGATGCACCTGTACTGACCTCGCCTTCTGGATGATAGCGGGGTAAACAGGCAGTGGCTTGGGTGGTTGTTGTTCTTGATGATCTTTATGGCCTTCCTGTGACATCGGGTGGTGTAGGTGTCCTGGAGGGCAGGTAGTTTGCCCCCGGTGATGCGTTGTGCAGATCTCACTACCCTCTGGAGAGCCTTACGGTTGTGGGCGGAGCAGTTGCCGTACCATGCGGTGATACAGCCCAACAGCATGCGCTCGATTGTGCATCTGTAAAAGTTTGTGTGTTTTTGGTGACAAGCCAAATTCCTTCAGCCTCCTGAGGTTGAAGAGGCGCTACTGCGCCTTCTCTACCACACTGTCTGTGTGGTTGGCCCATTTCAGTTTGTCCGTGATGTGTACGCAGAGGAACTTAAAACGTTCTACCCTCTCCACTACTGTCCCGTCGATGTGGATAGGGGGGTGCTCCCTCTGCTGTTTCCTGAAGTCCACGATCATCTCCTTTGTTTTGTTGACATTGTGTGTGAGGTTATTCTCCTGACACCACACTCCGAGGGCCCTCACCTCCTCCGTGTAGGCCGTCTCATCATTGTTGGTAATCAAGCCTACCACTCTAGTGTCGTCTGCAAATTTGATGATTGATTTGGAGGCGTGCATGGCCACGCAGTCGTGGGTGAACAGGGAGTACAGGAGAGGGCTGAGAACGCACCCTTGTGGGGCCCCAGTGTTGAGGATCAGGGGGATGGAGATGTTGTTACCTACCCTCACCACCTGGGGGCGGCCCGTCAGCAAGTCCAGGACCCAGTTGCACAGGGCGGGGTCGAGACCCAGGGTCTCGAGCTTGATGACGAGTTTGGAAGGTACTATGGTGTTAAATGCTGAGCTGTAGTCAATGAACAGCATTCTCACATAGGTATTCCTATTGTCCAGATGGGTTAGGGCAGTATGCAGTATGATTGCGATTGCGTCGTCTGTGGACCTATTGGGGCGGTAAGCAAATTGGAGTGGGTCTAGGGTGTCAGGTAGGGTGGAGGTGATATGGTCCTTGACTAGTCTCTCAAAGCACTTCATGATGACGGACGTGAGTGCTATGGGGCGGTAGTCATTTAGCTCAGTTACCTTAGCTTTCTTGGGAACAGGAACAATGGTGGCCCTCTTGAAGCATGTGGGGACAGCAGACTGGGATAAGAATTGATTGAATATGTCCGTGTCTGAGCCGTTGAATTGTGACTCTACTTTGTCTCTATACTGACGCTTAACTTGTTTGATTGCCTTGCGAAGGGAATAGCTACACTGTTTGTATTCGGTCATGTTTCCGGTCACCTTGCCCTGATTAAAAGCAGTGGTTTGCGAGTTCAGTTTTGCGCGAATGCTGCAATCAATCCACGGTTTCTGGTTTGGGAATGTTTTAATAGACGCTGTGGGTACGATGTCGCCGATGCACTTGCTAATAAACCCGCTCACCGAATCAGCGTATTCATCAATGTTGTTACGTGACATGGTCTGTTGGTAACCATCATGGCTCTGTCCTCCTTCGTATTCAAAAAAGAAATGTACCAATTCCTCATTTACAGGGGATATGATATTACAGAACGATACATACTAGGAGAAGGTTAGGTGAAGTACTGTAGAAATAGAGCCTTTGGTGCCCAACCCCCGGGCACCGTCTGACCCCCGTGTCCCTCCATCCCCTAGCCCCTAAATCTCACGTCTCCCTCTCTTCCCTTTGCCCCAGGGCAATGTCTGGGGGTAGGGGCACTGAGAGAAAGGGGAGAAAGGGGAGGGGGGACTAGCATAAGTCTATGCAGAGAAATGTCCGGCATGCGACTGCTCGACCGGAGCAAACGTTGCACCGCCACTGCCTGTTTGTGTTAGGTCAGATGACTTTGAAACCCTTTATCATCTGAGTGACTGCCTACCTGCCTGACTGCCTGCCTGTCTCCATGCCAGCACTGTGCTGGAAGAGAGAGGGAGTCGTGTGAAGGAAAGGCACGTGTTGGCCAGGGGTATCTCTCCTTCCTCCTCCCCTGAGAGACAATAGCCTGGCCAGCCAATCACAGAATGCGGAGCATGGAATTCTTTGCATCTCTGTGGAGTCCCCTGCCTCCCCTCCAATAGGAGAGGAGTGCTCAATGGTTCATCTCTGTGGATTCCCCTGCCTTTCATCCATTACGCACACCTGCCTTCCCACGTCACGCGCATCAGCAATATTGGACTAACATGGACTCACTCATCACCTGTTGTTACCTCCCCTATATTTGTCAGTTCCCCAGCTCTGTTCCCCGCTGCTGCATTGATTGTTTTTTGTTTTGTATTACTAGGTTGCTGACGCTGTTCCTGTCTCGTTCCATGTCCGTTCTTTATTAAATGTTTGACTCCCCGTACCTGCTTCGTCTCTCCAGCGTCATCCCATGTGACAAACCAAACTTCAAACCGGTTTGGAAAGCTCCTGTGTTTGGACTTGTTTGAACAACGACAGGTGTTAATGAATAGAGATCCATATTCTGTTGTTTGGCTTGCTCCCTGCACTCCCCTTGATCTGAAAATTGATCAGTAGCAACACATACAGTAGAGTATTTACTGAATGTACCAGAGTCGGTAGGAATGTGTTAAAGTAATTGTCCAGTGTTTCCAGATTTCTATGAAATATGACCTATAATTAATTACAATACGAGTGAAATAGTTTTCCTTCCAATTTTTTTTATTAAGTATGTTAAAATGCAGCTTTTCTGTGTTGGAATGGTGTGGGCATATACCAGTCATTAAAAATATTCATGTGAGTAGACCACTTATTGGCCAGCAGATGACATCATCCTCTATGAGGAAATAGCAAGTATTTTCAAAATGGTCTTTTTGAGATAGTTAGAAGAAAAAAAAATCTCCAATTTATACTTTGGCCACAAATACGAGTATAGGATGAGTCAACAACATTATTTGGGTATGAGGAAACAGAATATGAATGTTTAAACGTGAGATTTTCACTGTACAGTTACTTTAACACTAAAAGCCTGATAAATTAGGATTAGTCATTAGATGAAGCAGAATGGAGAAAGCCAGCAGTGTGTTACACTCTTGACACTTTGTGTTCCAGGAAGTGAGTTGCTAAAGGCAAGTTACCTATTAAACGCACCCAGCTGATGTTGGCTCCTCTTCAGTCTCATTACTGCGCTGTTGATGACAGGGCTGCACAAAAAAGTTCTGAGGAAAATGGTTCAGTACTTCGACAAATTAGCAACAAACTGTCTAGACCAGGCAAAGGCCAGCTCGGGAGCCGTATGCGGCCCGCGACCTGATTCAATACGGCCCGTGGAATTATGCTCAGATCACATTAAGAATTTGCAATTGTAAAGTTTTGAAAAACATATTTGTTATTCAAATTAAAAGCCCAATGAATTCTCGCCTTTGTGTAATGATTTAACTCCCACCGCTTGTGGGACATTTATTTTGAAGGCACGTATAAATAGCAACTGCACGAGGACAGACAGTGACTGACAGGCTGACACACACGCTAGCTAAACATTTTGCAAAAATTAGTTTTTCAAAGATTTCAAAGAAATGAAAAGTAGACAATGAATGTAGGATGTTCCAGCAAGAGTGGACATCGAAATATTTCTTTATTGAGGTATCAGGGAAAGCTGTGTGCTTAGTGTGCAAAGAGAGCATCGCTGTCTTGAAAGACTACAACTTGTCCCGACATTTCCAGAAAAAGCATGCAGAGAAATACAGGAATATGTCTTCTGAACACAGGGCAAGTGCATCGAAAGAGTTGCTTTCTCAGTTGAAAAAGCAGCATGGAGTTTTCACAAAACTGCATTCAGCAAACGACGGAATTGTGAGAGCTAGCTATATACTGTCCCACAGAATTGCTAAATATAGCAAGCCATTCGCTGAGGGCGAATTCATTAAAGAAAGTTGAATTGACTCTGCAGCAATACTTTCAGCCGACAAGAAAGAGCTGTTTGAAAATGTTTCCCTGTCAAGATGAACAGTGACACGGCGTGTTGAGGACATTTCAGAGAATATGGAACAACAGTTGAAAGACAAAGTAAAGAATTTAACCTATTCCTCCTTGGCCCTGGAAGAGAGCAGTGATGCAGTGAGGCATAACCCCAGACTTTGAAATTACAGAGGAACTTGCTTCAGTGCAGTCAATGAAGAGCACAACCAAATGGAAATAATTATTTGAGGAGGTTAATACGTGTGTGGCAAAGCTGGGACTGAGTTTTGAAAAGTTATCAAGTGTGACCACTGATGGATGCCAGAACTTGACAAAAAAACGTTGACCTTTTGAAAGGTATACAAGATCAAGTAGCTGAGCTGAACCCAGATCAGATTTGTTTCCCCTGCATTGCATTATTCATCAGGAGGTGCTCTGTAAATGTGTTCTGAAAATGAGCCATATTGTGGATACAGTCACTAAAGTGGTAAACTTCATAAGAGCAACATCTTTAAACCACAGGCAGTTTGTCTTACTGTTGGAAGAGACAGAATCGGGTCATGCAGATCTCCACTACCACACAAATGTGAGATGGCTGAGTTTGGGGAAGGTGCTTAAAAGGGTGTGGGACCTGAAGTCGGAGATTGCTGAGTTTTTGCAAATGAAAGGAAAATGTGGATTTCCCTCAACTGCAAGATAAAGAATGGTTGGCTGATTTTGCCTTCACCGTGGACATCATGGTCCTCATGAATGAACTGAATTCCAAACTACAAGGGAATGGCCTTTTTGCACATCAGATGTACAGCCTTGTCAAAGCCTTCAAGGGAAAATTACCCCTCCTGACCGGCCAAGTAGAAGCCAACAATCTCACCCACCTTTCGACACTACTAGTCTGTTCCCTATCAGATGACCAGATGGAGAAGTATACATCGCTGCTGCATACATTGAACTGTGAGTTTTCTCATCATTTTGAGGATTTCAAAGTGTTGGAAAATGACATGCTGTTGGTTTCCTCTCCTTTTACCTTGTGGATGTGGATAATGATTCCACTGACCTGCATCTCGAGCTTATCGATCTTCAGTCTGATGCAGTGATTGGAGAACTATTCAAAACAATTTCACTGACGAGGTTCTATGCATCTCTTGATGATCAAAACTTTCCAAAGATTAGGAGTCATGCTCAGAAGATGTTTGTACTGTTTACTATGTATGTGAACAGACATTTTCAGTGATGAAATATAACAAGTCAAGGCACAGATCATCTCTTACTGACTCTCACCTCTCACCAATCCTGCGCATAGCGACGTCAGAAACTATACCTGACTTCACTGCTCTAATCAATGCCCATCAGAGACTTCACACTGATTGAGTAGTTTAAAAATGTAATGTTGAGCTCTCTGTCCTTCTTGTGATTTTGTGCATACCCGTTAACAAGAGTTCTGTCCGTGGTGCTGAATGCACAGGGTACTTTTCCCTCCGTGTAGTTCATTGCATGTTTAATAATGAAAATAGCTACCAAAAGGAGAACATGGATGTGGTTTATTTCTGTGCATGTTAAAAAAGTTAAATAAGTAGCATATCTGGACGTGATTTACAGTAGATATATCTGTCAACACGGTCATACATACACATGATGTATAATCCTGTAATATGATTCTGGCCCGCGATGGCAAAAATATATCCTAATGTGGCCCTCAATGGAAAAGAATTGCCCAGGCCTGGTCTATACAATGGACAGTTGTCTTTTCTATGGAGCAGCCTGTCCCTTAACCTGTGAGAGCGTGCAGTGGATTGCGAGTGGCTTAGTTTGAGTCAGTGCAGTGTGTGTGTGTACATTGTGGCATGTAGCATTCCTGCCATTGTTTTGTGAATGGAGTGATCGGAATCCCCAATTTCTGCTTTTCAGCCACGCTATTAAAGCCTGAAAAGAGGATTCCAAAGGCTTCTCCACACCTTGACGTAAATTCACACACAATTCACACTCCCTCCACTCACGTGCACACACATGCATGCACATACTCTGTACTCGTATTCACGCACAAAACCTATAAAAATTGAACCTGTCTTGACCTGTTTGCTGTGTATATACTGTATGTTCTGTGTTAACAAACTACACGGATGTAAAAGGGTAACCGATTTGGACCTGGGCTAAAATCCCTGGCACACACCTACACGCCTATTGTGACTCCGGTGTGTCTGGTTGAGTGAAAGCTGCTTTCTCCAGCCCTGCTTTGGACTAACATGGGGGAAGTGAACGATTGTGGCCCCTATAGCCATGGGAAAGCTTTTTGGCCTCTGCTGCTTGGGACAAGGGTGACATTGATGCAGGAGTGAGAAGCTGGTCTTTAAGGATCTGACACTCTCCCCCGAGAGTGTGTGTGTGTGTGTGTGTGTGTGTGTGTGTGTGTGTGTGTGTGTGTGTGTGTGTCTTCCCCAGGGCCTGGGGAAGATGTCCGTCACTGTCTGCAGACCCACCTCTCTCTCTCTCTCTCTCTCTCTCTCTCTCTCTCTCTCTCTCTCTCTCTCTCTCTCTCTCTCTCTCTCTCTCTCTCTCTCTCTCTCTCTCTCTCTCTCTCTCTCTCTCTCTCTCTCTCTCTCTCTCTCTCTCTCTCTCTCTCTCTCTCTCTCTCTCTCTCTCTCTCTCTCTCTCTTTTAAGGTATGAACTGCGAGGGTACAACAATGTACCTATAACTAATGGTACAATGGACACACCTTACAGGCTACCACTACAGTGACAAGCGTTTGTACCCCTTTAAGAACAATTTGGTACCCTTTCTTCTGAGATTGCAGGCAGACAGCGAGACAGACTGGCTGTAATTAAGATAAGCTCACATAAGAGGGTGTGGAACCCATACTGGGAAGATAAGACATCTGACTCTACGTCCTATCTACTGCATTACTCTCATTCAGGAGACCAAAGCAGTTCAATCAAAGCATTGGCAAAATAGGGAACATGAGAAGCAGTCTATTGATAATGATATTCCCTGGGTACTGGGTGACTGGATGTAGGCTAGGCTTGAGATAACGTGATGGATGGGAAATCTGGGATAATGCTGAATTGTCTTATTTGGTCTCAGCTGGATCTCTGTGTTTTCTGGGAAATGCAGTATTATTTGTGCATAGGAGAGGTTGGGCTGCTGGAGTCAGCCTGTGTGTTGATGTTGAGAGCCCACCTGCTGTAATGCTGATGAGTGCAGTGCTGCAGGATGTAGCCCAGGCAGGATAGATTACATTAGTATTGGACTATTAGTATTACTCTCCATGCCCTGATGCTACCCCCCCATGGCCCCCTCTCCCTACCTGCCTCCCCTCACTGCTTCTCTCATGCCTCTCCCTCCCTGCCTCCCTCTCCATCCAGCCTCCCTCCCTGCCTCTCCCTCCATCCTGCCTCCTTCCTGCCTCCCCTCACTGCTTCTCCCATGCCTCTCCCTCCCTGCCTCCCCCTCCATCCAGCCTCCCTCCCTGCATCTCCCTCCATCCTGCCTCCTTCCTGCCTCCCCTCACTGCTTCTCTCATGCCTCTCCCTCCCTGCCTACCCCTCCATCCAGCCTCCCTCCCTGCCTCTCCCTCCATCCGGCCTCCTTCCTGCCTCCCCTCACTGCTTCTCTCATGCCTCTCCCTCCCTGCCCCCCCCCTCCACCCAGCCTCCCTCCCTGCTCTCCCTTCCTCCTGCCTCCCCATCTTCCTCACCCCCCTCCCTCCTCCATGCCTCCCTCCCCCTGCCTCCCCTGGGAGATACTGATTTATCGGGGAGAGCACCTGAGGGGAAGCACAGCAACCTTGTTTCACAACCCTCCCACGGACAACAAGTTTATGAATACTGAAGCAATGCTTAGCTAGTCTTTTTAGCGAACATTCCATTCCTTGCCACTCCTGTCATTTGACAAAAACAAATAGGCAAATAACAGGAGTGGCCAGGAGTGGAATGTACTAGCTGAGCAGAGACGACAACCAGGCTAATGCTTAGCTATGGGTGTAATAAACAACCCATATGTTTAGACTGTTGTGGTCCATATTTGCTGTCTTCTAGTGTACTATAAAATAGATGTATATCCTATTTGTAACACTTTGCCCAGTCATATTCAAGGTTAGAACTACTTTTCTATGGGTTCTGATGCTTCTAGCCTTGATTTGTATTTTTGATTTCACCTTTTAATGTGTATAGTAGTGCTTTCTAGGTGTTGTCCAATGAATTCTGTAACCACTCCCTCTTCAAATCAGGGTTGATTGGAAAAAGCTGTTCAAAAGAGGACGTTGTATTATCATATCTTTGTACTCTCTACCGAAGGCCATGCAGCTGAGATGCGTCAGAGTTTTTCAACTTTGTTTCCATTGAACATTCCATACAAATAAAGGTATTTTAATGAATTATATGAAAGGTGCCTTGGTCCTCCTTTCTTTTGAATAAACAACCCATTCAGTTGGATTTAAGACCTCCAATACTTACTGTTTCCCCCAGCCACACACATACTAACACACACACACATGCACGTATTCACGCACATGTGCACACACATGTGCAGGCGCACAAACACACACACATATCCTGGCTAATACACAGCATAGACACAAACACATGTGCACACACACACATACACACACACACACAATCACATGTACATGTCAGAATAAACAGTGTAAGCAATAGGAGTGGAGGTATTTATTGTGGATTGAAGGACATTAGGTACATGCGGTAGGCATAGCATACTTTGGTAAATATAGTCTAGCCACAGTGGTAAGGGCCAGGAGCTTCTAGGGGGTCGTGCCATAGGGTGGGGGTGGAGGGGGCTGTGTTACCCCTGGGAACAGATAAAGGGACAGGGTGGGGGTGGGGGTGGAAGGGGCTGTGTTACCACTGGGAACAGATAAAGGGACGGGGTGGGGGTGGGGGTGGAAGGGGCTGTGTTACCACTGGGAACAGATAAAGGGACGGGGTGGGGGTGGAGGGGGCTGTGTTACCCCTGGGAACAGATAAAGGGATAGGGTTGGGGTGGAGGGAGCTGTGTTGCCCCTGGGAACAGATAAAGGGACGGGGTGGGGGTGAAGGGGGCTGTGTTACCCCTGGGAACAGATAAAGGGATAGGGTTGGGGTGGAGGGAGCTGTGTTGCCTCTGGGAACAGATAAAGGGACGGGGTTGGAGTGGAGGGAGCTGTGTTGCCTCTGGGAACAGATAAAGGGACGGGGTGGGGGTGGAGGGGGCTGTGTTACCACTGGGAACAGATAAAGGGACGGGGTGGGGGTGGAGGGAGCTGTGTTGCCTCTGGGAACAGATAAAGGGGTAGGGTTGGGGTGGAGGGGGCTGTGTTGCCTCTGGGAACAGATAAAGGGATAGGGTTGGGGTGGAGGGAGCTGTGTTGACTCTGGGAACAGATAAAGGGACAGGGTGGGGGTGGGGGTGGAAGGGGCTGTGTTACCACTGGGAACAGATAAAGGGACGGGGTGGGGGTGGGGGTGGAAGGGGCTGTGTTACCACTGGGAACAGATAAAGGGACGGGGTGGGGGTGGAGGGGGCTGTGTTACCCCTGGGAACAGATAAAGGGATAGGGTTGGGGTGGAGGGAGCTGTGTTGCCCCTGGGAACAGATAAAGGGACGGGGTGGGGGTGAAGGGGGCTGTGTTACCCCTGGGAACAGATAAAGGGATAGGGTTGGGGTGGAGGGAGCTGTGTTGCCTCTGGGAACAGATAAAGGGACGGGGTTGGAGTGGAGGGAGCTGTGTTGCCTCTGGGAACAGATAAAGGGACGGGGTTGGAGTGGAGGGAGCTGTGTTGCCTCTGGGAACAGATAAAGGGGTAGGGTTGGGGTGGAGGGGGCTGTGTTGCCTCTGGGAACAGATAAAGGGATAGGGTTGGGGTGGAGGGGGCTGTGTTACCCCTGGGAACAGATAAAGGGATAGGGTTGGGGTGGAGGGGGCTGTGTTACCCCTGGGAACAGATAAAGGGATAGGGTTGGGGTGGAGGGGGCTGTGTTGCCCCTGGGAACAGATAAAGGGATAGGGTTGGGGTGGAGGGAGCTGTGTTGCCCCTGGGAACAGATAAAGGGATAGGGTTGGGGTGGAGGGGGCTGTGTTGCCTCTGGGGACAGATAAAGGGATAGGGTTGGGGTGGAGGGAGCTGTGTTGCCCCTGGGAACAGATAAAGGGATAGGGTTGGGGTGGAGGGAGCTGTGTTACCCCTGGGAACAAATAAAGGGACAGGGTGGGGGTGGAAGGGGCTGTGTTACCCCTGGGAACAGATAAAGGGATAGGGTTGGGGTGGAGGGGGCTGTGTTGCCCCTGGGAACAGATAAAGGGACGGGGTGGGGGTGGAAGGGGCTGTGTTACCCCTGGGAACAGATAAAGGGATAGGGTTGGGGTGGAGGGGGCTGTGTTGCCCCTGGGAACAGATAAAGGGATAGGGTTGGGGTGGAGGGGGCTGTGTTGCCCCTGGGAACAGATAAAGGGATAGGGTTGGGGTGGAGGGAGCTGTGTTGCCTCTGGGAACAGATAAAGGGATAGGGTTGGGGTGGAGGGAGCTGTGTTGCCTCTGGGAACAGATAAAGGGATAGGGTTGGGGTGGAGGGAGCTGTGTTGCCCCTGGGAACAGATAAAGGGACGGGTGTTTGTTTTATTTTGGTCTACTCCACAGAAACCCAGAGGAATATCTGTAGAGCATCCCAGATGTTTGGCATTTAAGTGATCTGGAGTTATCACAGCACAGCTTTACTGGGAAGAGCAAGTACCAAGGGATACTTCTCTCTATCCTCCTCCTATACGTTTCTCACTGCTCCGGACCTTACAAGCAAACACAGGGATCCCTCCTGGCAGCGTTAAAACAACATGCCCATCACTTTGACTTTCACACAGTAAAGTGATAGATACTGTAACAATAGATAGCGATATATATTGAAGAAAGAGATATAGAAAGCAATAGATAGCGATATATAGTGAAGAAAGAGCTATAGATAGCAATAGATAGCTATATATAGTGAAGAAAGAGATAGAGATAGATAGTAATTGATAGCGATATATAGTGAAGAAAGAGAAAGAGATAGATAGCAATAGATAGATATATCTAGTGAAGACAGAGATAGATAGCAATAGATAGTGATATATAGTGAAGAAAGAGATAGAGATAGATAGCAATAGATAGTGATATATAGTGAAGAAAGAGATAGAGATAGATAGTGATATATAGTGAAGAAAGAGATATAGATAGTAATAGATAGCGATATATAGTGAAGAAAGAGATATAGATAGATAGCAATAGATAGTGATATATAGTGAAGAAAGAGATAGAGATAGATAGTGATATATAGTGAAGAAAGAGATAGAGATAGAAGTAGATAGCGATAAATAGG
Organism: Salvelinus alpinus; assembly: GCF_045679555.1. Lineage (NCBI taxonomy): Eukaryota > Metazoa > Chordata > Actinopteri > Salmoniformes > Salmonidae > Salvelinus > Salvelinus alpinus. The sequence continues at coordinate 64,551,720 of NC_092092.1, forward strand.
GAAGAAAGAGATATAGATAGATAGCGATGAGTCACATGAAAGAGCAATGAGCCACTCCCAGCAGGACAGAGCAGAGGTAGGCATGGTGGAATGATTGCGCTTTAGAATCATCTGGACAGAAAGTTTAATCCAATATGAGGTTACCCATCTAGCACATAACATTCTGAGATCCATATGTTATTTTGCATACAACCTTCCCACAACCTTCTGGGAATGGTGCAGGGTGGTTGCTTGGTGCAGGATAGTTGCTCAGCACATTTAAGGAACTTGACAAAAAATATATATTTTCTTGGTATTTCATTACTTTAACAGAACGTTTCCTAAAATTTCAAACATGGTTACATTTAATTAAAATTGTGTTAATTCTGGGAATGTTCTTCAACTGGTTTGACATTGGGAATGTTCTCAAATAGTTCAGAGCATGTTAATTAAGAAACAAGAAACTTCTGTGGGAATTTCTGTACTTCAGCATAATGTTTCCTACAGGCTAGCTCCATCCTGGTGGCACAGTGAACTCATTCCATGGATAAAGAACAGAAGATTATAGGTTTGAGTCTAACTAATGCAGTGTCACAATAAAAAAGAAATGTGTTTGCATAATTAATGCCTAAGGAAATGATATTCCATGTGTCTTCGCTGTGCTTGGAGTAAAAAAAAAGTTAACCGGTGTGATTTTATTTTCGAACCCTTTAACATTGTGTGTTTAAAAAGGTACAGCTTTCTGAGTTGTACCGTTGATCTATTTCCTCTGCATCCGTTGGTACCAACCATGAGTCTGTGTGATTGACGGGGACTGAGTTAGAGCTGTGTTTGTGAGACAAGGGCGGATCCCAAAGGGGCCAGGTCTTTTTACAAAAACATCCAAATGGTTTTTGCTAAAAAACTATTAAAAGCTGATACGCTCACAAACACGCACATGTAACATGTTTTGACGCTTAAAAGCTACACAAGAGTTGTTCTACATAGAAGATCATAGGGAATCCCAGGACATAGTGTCTGTAATACTGTGATTTCTTTTTCTATATTTAACTAAGCAAGTCAGGTAAGAACAAATTCTTATTTTCAATGACAGCCTAGGAACAGTGGGTTAACTGCCTTCTTCAGGGGCAGAAAGACAGATTTGTCAGCTCGGGGATTCGATCTTGCAACCTTTCGGTTACTAGTCCAATGCTCTAACCACTAGGCTACGCTGCCACTCACATAGCCCACATAAGCTCACATAGTTGTTGTCACAAACTTCAAACGCCACACAGTTGTCACTGACTAGTTGGATATTCATTTCCCACTGAGCAAACAATTTCTGTACTTACAGCATTCATATAAATTCATTTTTTATCAGGTTTTTGCTTTGGTGGACTGTATTTAATTTATTGACATTCGTCAATAAAACTCATGAATGCAACTGTTAATGTCAAATGGTTTTGGGTTCTACTTGTTGCCCTGGTTGTCCTAAAAAGACGATGGTAAACCACTTCAATGTGAGGCTAAATATAAGGGCAAGACATGCAGATAAATAAAAATCTGATAAATGAAAAGTACATTTTTGCTGGGGTCTCAGAACCAATACGGTTACAACACAAGATAGTTATTAAAAGTCTATTGAAAACATTCAGTGAAAGTTTTAAGGAAGTTATTCCAAAACCTCCAAATAACCTATAATTTCTGTTTTCAGAGTGTTAATAAAACCTTCCAGAGGAACATTAAAGGAACCAGCGTAAAACGTTCTCAGAACCTTCCTGCAACCTAAAAATAAACATTTCCAGAACAGGCAACATTTTCACTTCTGTTCTCAGAATATTTAGAAAATGTCAGGAAACATATGGCTTTGTTCCCACAACCAATGTGAAACCAAAAACATACAGTTGAAGTCGGAAGTTTACATACACTTAGGTTGGAGTCATTAAAACTCGTTTTTCAACCACTCCACAAATTTCTTGTTAACAAACTATAGTTTTGGCAAGTCGGTTAGGACATCTACTTTGTGCATGACAAAAGTAATTTTCCCAACAATTGTTTACAGACAGATTATTTCACTTATTATTCACTGTATCACAATTCCAGTGGGTCAGAAGTTTACATACACTAAGTTGACTGTGCCTTTAAACAGTTTGGAAAATTCCAGAAAATGATGTCATGGCTTTAGAAGCTTCTGATAGGCTAATTGACATAATTTGAGACAATTGGAGGTGTACCTGTGGATGTATTTCAAGGCCTACCTTCAAACTCAGTGCCTCTTTGCTTGGCATCATTGGAAAATCAAAAGAAATCAGCCAAGAACTCAGGAATTTCTTTTGTAGACCTCCACAGTCTGGTTCATTCTTGGGAGCAATTTCCAAATGCCTGAAGGTACCACGTTCATCTGTACAAACAATAGTATGCAAGTATTAACACCATGGGACCATGCAGCCATCATACCGCTCAGGAAGCAGACACGTTCTGTCTCCTAGAGATGAACGTACTTCGGTGTGAAAAGTGCAAATCAATCCCAGAACAACAGCAAAGGACCTTGTGAAGATGCTGGAGGAAACAGGTACAAAAGTATCTATATCCACAGTAAAACGAGTCCTATATCAACATAACCTGAATGGCCGCTCAGCAAGGAAGAAGCCACTTCTCCAAAACCGCCATAAAAAAGAAAAACTACAGTTTGCAACTGCACATGGGGACAAAGATCGTACTTTTTGGAAAAATGTCCTCTGGCCATAATGACCATTGTTATGTTTGGAGGAAAAAGGGGGAGGTTTGCAAGCCAGAGAACACCATCCCCACCGTGAAGCACGGGGGTGGCAGCATCATGTTGTGGGGGTGCTTTGCTGCAGGAGGGACTGGTGCACTTCATAAAATAGATGGCATCATGAGGTGGGGAAATGATGTGAATATATTGAAGCAACATCTCAAGACATCAGTCAGGAAGTTAAAGCTTGGTCACATATGGGTCTTTCAAATGGACATGACCCCAAGCATACTTCCAAAATTGTGGCAAAATGGCTTAAGGACGACAAAGTCAAGGTGTTGGAGTGGCCATCACAAAGCCCTGACCTCAAGCCTATAGAACATGTGTGGGCATAACTGAAAATGCGTGTGCGAGCAAGGAGGCCTACAAACCTGACTTAGTTACAGCAGCTCTGTCAGGAGGAATGGGCCAAAATTCACCAAACTTATTGTGGGAAGCTTGTGGAAGGCTACCCGAAACATTTGACCCAAGTTAAACAATTTAAAGGCAATGCTACCAAATACTAATTGAGTGTATGAAAACTTCTGACCCACTGGGAATGTGATGAAAGAAATAAAAGCTGAAATAAATAATTCTCTCTACTATTATTCTGACATTTTACATTCTTAAAATAAAGTGGTGATCTTAACTTTTGTCAAGAATTGTGAAAAACTGAGTTTAAATGTATTTGGCTAAGGTGTATGTAAACTTCCGACTTCAACTGTGCGTTCCAAGGAACCAAATGTGCTAGCTGGGTACCGTCTCATTTTGGGAACTGAAATGGGTGTAGGAGAATGATCGCTTATCATGTCATCATACACACATATAATTTAGCACACACACACACACACACACACACACACACACACACACACACACACACACACACACACACACACACACACACACACACACACACACACACACACACACACACACACACACACACACACACACACACACACACAAAACACACACTAAACACAGAAACATAAAAGCCAGTACAACAGAGCCCTCTTATCTCTTGACACTGGCAGTAATTGATTTTGTGCATGAGGCCATTTGCACGATTAGGGGAAGAATTCAAAAAGCTTCACGGACAGTTGAGCAGACTCTGTCTTCTGGCTCCTGTTTGATTTGTCTCTGACTCTATGCTCGCCAGCCTCTCTGATTTTCAGTGGTTAGTGTGTTAGTCAGATTATACAAGATCTACTGTTTCATCATTATGCTCATGCAGAGAACAGATCTCAATACAATACAGGGATCTGTTGGGATCTGTTAGGATCTGTTAGGATCCCGGGACTACATCATCACACTACTGTCCCGGGATGGATCCACAAGGAAAGTCGATTTCTGTGATGCAAATGTCACGTTCCATAAGGGACCAATGTGAATCTACATACTGTATAGAATAATTTCAGAACAACAAAGTGTCACATCAAAGAGCTTTTAAATAATCATGCATTTCCTAATGTTGGCTGTCAGCCCCTTCGCCGTTCGTACTGGCGACCCTTGGTTAGATCAGTGATTTTAAATTATGCTTGAACCAACCAGACACATTTCAAATTTTTGCTCTGACGTGACTGGCCCCAGGATAATCTCTATGAACCCAAACAAAGCTGTTCATCTAATACCAAACCATCCATCATGGTGTGTGTGTGTGTGTGTGTGTGTGTGTGTGTGTGTGTGTGTGTGTGTGTGTGTGTGTGTGTGTGTGTGTGTGTGTGTGTGTGTGTGTGTGTGTGTGTGTGTGTGTGTGTGTGTGTGTGTGTGTGTGTGCGTGTGCATGCGTGTGCATGCGTGTGTATGTGTGTGCGTGTGACATGATATATTGACAGGGCAGAGACTTTTTCTACCAAGCTCATTCCTGCGGTGGTATTTGAAGTAAATTACTCTACACCCTGTTGTATAATATGTCACCTAATGAATGTTCAGTCAGAACCAATCATGCTGGCACCGAAGGTTTAGAGACTCTACCTCTATGGTCATAGACAGTCTGCAACAATGGCTTTTCTGGTTTTACCTCAGTGGGAATAAATTGTTACAAGGACATTACATGACATGCTATAGCCAGAGTTGGATCTGTGATGTGGTACAGAGCCTCCCTTTGCATGCACAAACACGAACACATCCACTTTCTCTCCCTCCCTTGGAAACAGCTGTTGTTGGAGCTGAACCAGAACACCAGCTTACTGGGTCTTCTTAGTTTGAGCACAATGGTTCAAGGGAGAGAGGGAGAGGGAGTGGGGAGGGAGAGGGGAAGGAGAGAGGGAAGGAAGGAAGGGGGAGGGAGAGAGGGAGAGAGGGAAGGAAGGGAGAGAGAGAAGGGAGGGAGGAAAAGAGGGAGGGAAGGTGAGAGGAGGGAGAGAGAGAGGGAGGGAGGGAGGGGGAAAAGGAGAGAGCGAGAGGGGAGGGAGAGAGGGGAGAGGGAGGGAAGGGGGGAGGGAGTCGTATGACTGGCAATTCACCTTGCACTAAGGATGCCTGCTATTAAAATACAATTAATGTGCTCATGCTAGTCTGGGTAAATTGACCCGGTGACCCTGGCCCTTGTTATTCCTCCCGTTAGAAGGCCAGAATAAACTGGTGACCCTGGCCCTTGTTATTCCTATCTTTAGAAGGCCAGAATAAACTGGTGACCCTGGCCCTTGTTATTCCTATCTTTAGAAGGCCAGAATAAACTGGTGACCCTGGCCCTTGTTATTCCTCCCGTTAGAAGGCCAGAATAAACTGGTGACCCTGGCACTTGTTATTCCTCCCGTTAGAAGGCCAGAATAAACTGGTGACCCTGGCCCTTGTTATTCCTATCTTTAGAAGGCCAGAATAAACTGGTGACCCTGGCCCTTGTTATTCCTACCATGACAAGACCAGAATAAACTGGTGGTTAATATACCACAGAGCGGCTGCTGGGAGGTACAGAGGGAGAGTGGAATAGGGAAAATCGAAAGTGAAGAACAAGAAGATAACAATCAGAAAGAGTATTACATTAGATTAACATTATTGTCCCACCAGGGGGATATTCATTTGGTCATGTGCTTATTAAAAAGACAAAAGACATTAAACAGA